>NW_027143680.1:0-51115 GCF_026170545.1 Melanerpes formicivorus
CGGACAGGGCTGGGGCTAGGGCTGAGGTAGGGGTAGGGCTGGGGCTGGATTGGGGCCAGGGCTGGGGCAGGACTAGGCTTGAGGCTGGGCCTTGGGCTGGGGCTGGGTTGGCGCAGGGCTGGGGCTGGGGCTGGAACCAAGGCATGGGTCCAGGGCTGGGGCTGGGGCTGGAGCCAGGGCTGGGGCAGGAGCCAGGGCGGGGGCAGGGCTGTGGCTAGGCTGGGGCAGGGCCTGGGGCTGGGCTGTGGCTGGGGCTGGGGACAGGGCTGGGGCCAGGCTGGGTCTGGGTCTGGGCTGAGGGCAGGTCTGGGGCTGGGGGCTGGGATGGGGCAGGACTGGGACTGAGGCAGGGGTACGGGCTGAGGCTGGGGACAGGGCTAGGGCTGGAGCTAGGGCAGGGCTGAGGCAGGGCTGGGGCTGGGGCTGGAACCAAATCTTGGGCAGGGCTGTGGCTGTGGCTGGGCCTGGGGCCGGGCAGGGCTGGGTCTGGGCATGGACCGGGACTGGGCAGGGGCAGGGCTGGGGCTGGGCATGGACTGGGACTGGGCAGGGGTAGGGCCGGGGCTGGGGGCTGGTCTGGGGCTGGGTATGGGCTGGGGCAGGGCTGGGGCTGGGGTTTGGGCTGAGGCTAGGTCCAGGTCTGTGGCTGGGCTATGGCTGGAGCTGGGCTGGTGCTGAGGGTGGGGCTGGGGCTGGGCTGGGGCTGGGGCTGGGGCTGGGGCTGGGGCTGGGCCGGGGCAGGACTGGGGCTGGGGCTGGGGCTGGGGCTGGGCCGGGGCAGGGCTGGGGCTGGGGCTGGAGCCAGGTCTGGGGCAGGAGCCAGGGCTGGGGCAGGGCTGTGGCTAGGCTGGGGCAGGGCCTGGGGCTGGGCTGTGGCTGGGGCTGGGGACAGGGCCGGGGCAGGGCTGGGGCTGGGCAGGGCAGGGGCTGTGGCTGGGCTGTGGCTGTGGCTGGGCTGGGGCCGGAGCTGGGCTGGGGCCGGGGATGGGGCCGTGAGTTGGGCTTGGCTGGGGCCGGGGCTGGGGCTGGGGCTGGGGCGGGGACTGGGAGAGGGCTGGGGCTGGGGCTGGGTCCAGGGCTGGGGCTGGGCGGTGGCTGGGGCTGGGCTGGGGCAGGGCTTTGGCTGGGCTGGGGCTGGGCTGGGTACAGGGCTGGGGCTGGGGTTGGGCTGGGGCTGGGCTGGGGCTGGGCTAGGGCAGGGCTGGGGTTGGGGCTAGGCTGGGGCTGGGTCCAGGGCTGTGGCTGGGCTGTGGCTGGAGCTGGGCTGGGGCTGAGGGTGGGGCTGGGAATGGTCTAGGGCAGGGCTGGGGCCGGGGCTGCTACTGGGGCTTGGTCCAGGGCTGGGGCTGGTGGTTGGGCTGGGGCAGGGCTGGGGCTGGGCAGGGGATGAGGCTGGGGTGGGACTGGGGCTGGGGCTGGGTCCAGGGCAGGGCTAGGGCTGGGGCTGGGGCTGGGCTGGTGCCGATGGCAGGGCTGGGGCAGGGCTGGGGCTGGGGCTGGAACCAAGTCTTGGGCAGGGCTGTGGCTGGGGCTGTGGCTGGGGCTGGGCAGGGCTGGGGCTGGGCTGTGGCTGGAGCTGGGCTGGGGCCGGAGCTGGGCTGGGGCCGGGGATGGGGCCGTGAGTGGGGCTTGGCTGGGGCCGGGGCTGGGGCTGGGGCTGGGGCGGGGACTGGGAGAGGGATGGGGCTGGGTCCAGGGCTGGGGCTGGGCGGTGGCTGGGGCTGGGCTGGGGCAGGGCTTTGGCTGGGCTGGGGCTGGGCTGGGTACAGGGCTGGGGCTGGGGTTGGGCTGGGGCAGGGCGGGGGCTGGGCTAGGGCAGGGCTGGGGTTGGGGCTGGGCTGGGGCTGGGTCCAGGGCTGTGGCTGGGCTGTGGCTGGAGCTGGGCTGGGGCTGAGGGTGGGGCTGGGGATGGGCTAGGGCAGGACTGGGGCCGGGGCTGCTACTGGGGCTTGTTCCAGGGCTGGGGCTGGGGCTTGGGCTGGGGCAGGGCTGGGGCTGGGCAGGGGATGAGGCTGGGGTGGGACTGGGGCTGGGGCTGGGTCCAGGGCAGGGCTAGGGCTGGGGCTGGGGCTGGGCTGGGGCGAGGGCAGGGCTGGGGCATGGCGGGGGCTGGGGCTGGAACCAAGTCTTGGGCAGGGCTGTGGCTGGGGCTGGGGCTGGGGCTGGGCAGGGCCGGGGCTGGGCAGGGCTGTGGCTGGGCATGGACCGGGACTGGGCAGGGGCAGGGCTGGGGCTGGGCTGGACCGGGACTGGGCAGGGGCAGGGCTGGGGCTGGGCATGGACCGGGACTGGGCAGGGGCAGGGCTGGGGCTGGGCATGGACCGGGACTGGGCAGGGGTAGGGCCGGGGCTGGGGGCTGGGCTGGGGCTGGGTTTGGGCTGGGGCAGGGCTGGGGCTGGGGTTGGGCTGGGGCTGGGCTGGGGCTGGGTCCAGAGCTGTGGCTGGGCTGTGGCTGGAGCTGGGCTGGGGCTGAGGGTGGGGCTGGGGATGGGCTAGGGCTTGGCTGGGGCCGGGGCTGCGACTGGGGCTGGGTCCAGGTCTGGGGCTGGGCCTGGGGCCGGGCAGGGCTGGAGATGGGCATGGACTGGGACTGGGCAGGGGCAGGGCTGGGGCTGGGCATGGACTGGGACTGGGCAGGGGTAGGGCCGGGGCTGGGGGCTGGGCTGGGGCTGGGTATGGGCTGGGGCAGGGCTGGGGCTGGGGTTGGGCTGGGGCTAGGTCCAGGTCTGTGGCTGGGCTATGGCTGGAGCTGGGCTGGTGCTGAGGGTGGGGCTGGGGCTGGGCTGGGGCTGGGCTGGGCCGGGGCAGGGCTGGGGCTGGGCAGGGCAGGGACTGGGGCTGGGCTGTGGCTGGGGCTGGGCTGGGTACAGGGCTGGGGCTGGGGTTGGGCTGGGGCTGGGCTGGGGCTGGGCTAGGGCAGGGCTGGGGTTGGGGCTAGGCTGGGGCTGGGTCCAGGGCTGTGGCTGGGCTGTGGCTGGAGCTGGGCTGGGGCTGAGGGTGGGGCTGGGGATGGTCTAGGGCAGGGCTGGGGCCGGGGCTGCTACTGGGGCTTGGTCCAGGGCTGGGGCTGGTGGTTGGGCTGGGGCAGGGCTGGGGCTGGGCAGGGGATGAGGCTGGGGTGGGACTGGGGCTGGGGCTGGGTCCAGGGCAGGGCTAGGGCTGGGGCTGGGGCTGGGCTGGTGCCGATGGCAGGGCTGGGGCAGGGCTGGGGCTGGGGCTGGAACCAAGTCTTGGGCAGGGCTGTGGCTGGGGCTGTGGCTGTGGCTGGGCAGGGCTGGGGCTGGGCTGTGGCTGGAGCTGGGCTGGGGCTGAGGGTGAGGCTGGGGCTGGGCTAGGGCTTGGCTGGGGCCGGAGCTGCGACTGGGGCTGGGTCCAGGGCTGGGGCTGGGCTGTGGCTGTGGCTGGGACCAGGGCAGGGGCTGGGTCCAGGGCTGGGACTGGGCTGTGGCTGGGGCTGGGGCTGGTCTGGGGCTAGGTCCAGGTCTGTGGCTGGGCTATGGCTGGAGCTGGGCTGGTGCTGAGGGTGGGGCTGGAGCAGGGCTGGGGCTGGGGCTGGGTCCAGGGTGGGGCTGGGGCTGGGCTGGGGGCAGGGCTGGGGCTGGCGGTGGCTGGGGCTGGGCTGGGGCTGGGCTGGGGCTGGGACTGGGTCCAGGGCAGGGTCTGGACTGGGGCTGGGGCTAGGCTGGGGCAGGGCTGGGGCTGGTCCAGGGCAGGGATGGGGCTGGGGCTGGGATGGGGCTGGGTCCAGAGCTGTGGCTGGGCTGTGGCTGGAGCTGGGCTGGGGCTGAGGGTGGGGCTGGGGCTGGGGCTGGGCTGGGACTAGGTCCAGGTGTGTGGCTGGGCTATGGCTGGAGCTGGGCTGGTGCTGAGGGTGGGGCTGGGGCTGGGCTGGGGCTGGGGCTGGGGCTGGGGCTGGGCCGGGGCAGGGCTGGGGCTGGGCAGGGCAGGGGCTGTGGCTGGGCTGTGGCCGGGAATGGGGCCGTGGAGCTGGGTATGAGGGTGGGGTGGGGCTGGGGCTGGGTCCAGGGCAGGGGCTTGGCTGGGGCTGGGGCTAGGCTGGGGCAGGGCTGGGGCAGGGCTGGGGCTGGGGGCTGGGTCCAGGATGGGGCTGGGGCTGGGCTGGGGGCAGGGCTGGGGGCTGGGCGGTGGCTGGGGCTGGGCTGGGGCTGGGCTGGGGCTGGGACTGGGTCCAGGGCAGGGTCTGGACTGGGGCTGGGGCAGGGCTGTGGCTAGGCTGGGGCAGGGCCTGGGCCTGGGCTGTGGCTGGGGCTGGGGACAGGGCTGGGGCCAGGCTGGGGCTGGGGACAGGGCTGGGGCCATGCTGGGTCTGGGTCTGGGCTGAGGGCAGGGCTGGGGCTGGGGGCTGGGATGGGGCAGGACTGGGACTGGGGCAGGGGTACGGGCTGAGGCTGGGGACAGGGCTAGGGCTGGAGCTAGGGCAGGGCTGAGGCAGGGCTGTGGCTGGGCCTGGGGGCCGGGCAGGGCTGGGTCTGGGCATGGACCGGGACTGGGCAGGGGCAGGGCTGGGGCTGGGCATGGACTGGGACTGGGCAGGGGTAGGGCCGGGGCTGGGGGCTGGTCTGGGGGCTGGGTATGGGCAAGGGCAGCGGCCTGGGGCTGGGGTTGGGCCTGGGGCTAGGTCCAGGTCTGTGGCTGGGCTATGGCTGGAGCTGGGCTGGTGCTGAGGGTGGGGCTGGGGCTGGGCTGGGCTGGGGCTGGGGCTGGGGCTGGGGCTGGGCTGGGCTTGGGCTGGGGCCAAGTCTGGGGCAGGGGCTGGGGCCGGGGCAGAGGCAGGGCTGGGGCAGGGCTGGAACTGGGGCTGGGCTGGGGGGCAAGGTTGGGGCTGGGGCTGGGCTGGTGGCGATGGTGGGGCTGGGGCTGGGGGCTGCGGACAGGCCTGGGGCTAGGGCTGAGGTAGGGGGTAGGGCTGGGGCTGGATTGGGGCCAGGGCTGGGGCAGGACTAGGCTTGAGGCTGGGCCTTGGGCTGGGGCTGGGTTGGCGCAGGGCTGGGGCTGGGGCTGGACCGGGACTGGGCAGGGGGCAGGGCTGGGGCTGGGCATGGACTGGGACTGGGCAGGGGCAGGGCCGGGGCTGGGGGCTGGGCTGGGGCTGGGTATGGGCTGGGGCAGGGCTGGGGCTGGGGTTGGGCTGGGGCTAGGTCCAGGTCTGTGGCTGGGCTATGGCTGGAGCTGGGCTGGTGCTGAGGGTGGGGCTGGGGCTGGGCTGGGGCTGGGGCTGGGACTGGGGCTGGGGCTGGGCCGGGGCAGGACTGGGGCTGGGGCTGGGGCTGGGGCTGGGCCGGGGCAGGGCTGGGGCTGGGGCTGGAACCAAGGCTTGGGCAGGGCTGGGGCTGGGGCTGGAGCCAGGGCTGGGGCAGGAGCCAGGGCTGGGGCAGGGCTGTGGCTAGGCTGGGGCAGGGCCTGGGGCTGGGCTGTGGCTGGGGCTGGGGACAGGGCTGGGGCCAGGCTGGGTCTGGGTCTGGGCTGAGGGCAGGGCTGGGGGCTGGGGGCTGGGATGGGGCAGGACTGGGACTGGGGCAGGGGTACGGGCTGAGGCTGCGGACAGGGCTAGGGCTGGAGCTAGGGCAGGGCTGAGGCAGGGCTGGGGCTGGGGCTGGAACCAAGTCTTGGGCAGGGCTGTGGCTGTGGCTGGGCCTGGGGCCGGGCAGGGCTGGGGCTGGGCATGGACTGGGACTGGGCAGGGGCAGGGCCGGGGCTGGGGGCTGGTCTGGGGCTGGGTATGGGCTGGGGCAGGGCTGGGGCTGGGGTTGGGCTGGGGGCTAGGGTCCAGGTCTGTGGGTGGGCTATGGCTGGAGGTGGGCTGGTGCTGAGGGTGGGGCTGGGGCTGGGGCTGGGGCTGGGGCTGGGGCTGGGCCGGGGCAGGACTGGGGCTGGGGCTGGGGCTGGGGCTGGGCCGGGGCAGGGCTGGGGCTGGGGCTGGAACCAAGGCTTGGGCAGGGCTGGGGGCTGGGGCAGGAGCCAGGGCTGGGGCAGGAGCCAGGGCTGGGGCAGGGCTGTGGCTAGGCTGGGGCAGGGCCTGGGGCTGGGCTGTGGCTGGGGCTGGGGACAGGGCTGGGGCCAGGCTGGGTCTGGGTCTGGGCTGAGGGCAGGGCTGGGGCTGGGGGCTGGGATGGGGCAGGACTGGGACTGGGGCAGGGATACGGGCTGAGGCTGGGGACAGGGCTAGGGCTGGAGCTAGGGCAGGGCTGAGGCAGGGCTGGGGCTGGGGGCTGGAACCAAGTCTTGGGCAGGGCTGTGGCTGTGGCTGGGCCTGGGGCCGGGCAGGGCTGGGGGCTGGGCATGGACCGGGGACTGGGCAGGGGCAGGGCTGGGGCTGGGCATGGACTGGGAATGGGCAGGGGTAGGGCCGGGGCTGGGGCCTGGTCTGGGGCTGGGTATGGGCTGGGGCAGGGGCTGGGGCTGGGGTTGGGCTGGGGCTAGGTCCAGGTCTGTGGCTGGGCTATGGCTGGAGCTGGGCTGGTGCTGAGGGTGGGGCTGGGGCTGGGGTTGGGCTGGGGCAGGGCGGGGGCTGGGCTAGGGCAGGGCTGGGGTTGGGGCTGGGCTGGGGCTGGGTCCAGGGCTGTGGCTGGGCTGTGGCTGGAGCTGGGCTGGGGCTGAGGGTGGGGCTGGGGATGGTCTAGGGCAGGGCTGGGGCCGGGGCTGCTACTGGGGCTTGGTCCAGGGCTGGGGCTGATGGTTGGGCTGGGGCAGGGCTGGGGCTGGGCAGGGGATGAGGCTGGGGTGGGACTGGGGCTGGGGGCTGGGTCCAGGGCAGGGCTAGGGCTGGGGCTGGGGCTGGGCTGGGTGCCGATGGCAGGGCTGGGGCAGGGCTGGGGCTGGGGCTGGAACCAAGTCTTGGGCAGGGCTGTGGCTGGGGCTGTGGCTGTGGCTGGGCAGGGCTGGGGCTGGGCTGTGGCTGGAGCTGGGCTGGGGCTGAGGGTGAGGCTGGGCTGGGCTAGGGCTTGGCTGGGGCCGGGGCTGTGACTGGGGCTGGGTCCAGGGCTGGGGCTGGGCTGTGGCTGTGGCTGGGACCAGGGCAGGGGCTGGGTCCAGGGCTGGGACTGGGCTGTGGCTGGGGCTGGGGCTGGGTCTGGGGCTAGGTCCAGGTCTGTGGCTGGGCTATGGCTGGAGCTGGGCTGGTGCTGAGGGTGGGGCTGGAGCAGGGCTGGGGCTGGGGCTGGGTCCAGGGTGGGGCTGGGGCTGGGGCTGGGCTGGGGGCAGGGCTGGGGCTGGGCGGTGGCTGGGGCTGGGGCTGGGGCTGGGCTGGGGCTGGGACTGGGTCCAGGGCAGGGTCTGGACTGGGGCTGGGGCTAGGCTGGGGCAGGGCTGGGGCTGGTCCAGGGCAGGGATGGGGCTGGGGCTGGGATGGGGCTGGGTCCAGAGCTGTGGCTGGGCTGTGGCTGGAGCTGGGCTGGGGGCTGAGGGTGGGGCTGGGGCTGGGGCTGGGCTGGGGCTAGGTCCAGGTGTGTGGCTGGGCTATGGCTGGAGCTGGGCTGGTGCTGAGGGTGGGGCTGGGGCTGGGCTGGGGCTGGGGCTGGGGCTGGGGCTGGGGCTGGGCCGGGGCAGGGCTGGGGCTGGGCAGGGCAGGGGCTGTGGCTGGGCTGGGGCCGGGAATGGGGCCGTGAGTGGGGCTTGGCTGGGGCTGGTCTGGGGGCAGGGCTGGGCCTGAGCTGGGTATGAGGGTGGGGTGGGGCTGGGGCTGGGTCCAGGGCAGGGGCTTGGCTGGGGCTGGGGCTAGGCTGGGGCAGGGCTGGGGCAGGGCTGGGGCTGGGGCTGGGTCCAGGATGGGGCTGGGGCTGGGCTGGGGGCAGGGCTGGGGCTGGGCGGTGGCTGGGGCTGGGCTGGGGCTGGGCTGGGGCTGGGACTGGGTCCAGGGCAGGGTCTGGACTGGGGCTGGGGCAGGGCTGTGGCTAGGCTGGGGCAGGGCCTGGGCCTGGGCTGTGGCTGGGGCTGGGGACAGGGCTGGGGCCAGGCTGGGGCTGGGGACAGGGCTGGGGCCATGCTGGGTCTGGGTCTGGGCTGAGGGCAGGGCTGGGGCTGGGGGCTGGGATGGGGCAGGACTGGGACTGGGGTAGGGGTATGGGCTGAGGCTGGGGGACAGGGCTAGGGCTGGAGCTAGGGCAGGGCTGAGGCAGGGCTGTGGCTGGGGCCTGGGGCCGGGCAGGGCTGGGTCTGGGCATGGACCGGGACTGGGCAGGGGCAGGGCTGGGGCTGGGCATGGACTGGGACTGGGCAGGGGTAGGGCCGGGGCTGGGGGCTGGTCTGGGGCTGGGTATGGGCAAGGGCAGGGCTGGGGCTGGGGTTGGGCTGGGGCTAGGTCCAGGTCTGTGGCTGGGCTATGGCTGGAGCTGGGCTGGTGCTGAGGGTGGGGCTGGGGCTGGGCTGGGGCTGGGGCTGGGGCTGGGGCTGGGCTGGGCTTGGGCTGGGGCCAAGTCTGGGGCAGGGGCTGGGGCCGGGGCAGAGGCAGGGCTGGGGCAGGGCTGGAACTGGGGTCTGGGCTGGGGGCAAGGTTGGGGCTGGGGCTGGGCTGGTGGCGAGGGTGGGGCTGGGGCTGGGGCTGCGGACAGGGCTGGGGCTAGGGCTGAGGTAGGGGTAGGGCTGGGGCTGGATTGGGGCCAGGGCTGGGGCAGGACTAGGCTTGAGGCTGGGCCTTGGGCTGGGGCTGGGTTGGCGCAGGGCTGGGGCTGGGGCTGGACCGGGACTGGGCAGGGGCAGGGCTGGGGCTGGGCATGGACTGGGAGCTGGGCAGGGGCAGGGCCGGGGCTGGGGGCTGGTCTGGGGCTGGGTATGGGCTGGGGCAGGGCTGGGGCTGGGGTTGGGCTGGGGCTAGGTCCAGGTCTGTGGCTGGGCTATGGCTGGAGCTGGGCTTGGTGCTGAGGGTGGGGCTGGGGCTGGGCTGGGGCTGGGGCTGGGGCTGGGGCTGGGGCTGGGCCGGGGCAGGACTGGGGCTGGGGGCTGGGGCTGGGGCTGGGGCTGGGCCGGGGCAGGGCTGGGGCTGGGGCTGGAACCAAGGCTTGGGCAGGGCTGGGGCTGGGGCTGGAGCCAGGGCTGGGGCAGGAGCCAGGGCTGGGGCAGGGCTGTGGCTAGGCTGGGGCAGGGCCTGGGCCTGGGCTGTGGCTGGGGCTGGGGACAGGGCTGGGGCCAGGCTGGGTCTGGGTCTGGGCTGAGGGCAGGGCTGGGGCTGGGGGCTGGGATGGGGCAGGACTGGGACTGGGGCAGGGGTACGGGCTGAGGCTGGGGACAGGGCTAGGGCTGGAGCTAGGGCAGGGCTGAGGCAGGGCTGGGGCTGGGGCTGGAACCAAGTCCTGGGCAGGGCTGTGGCTGTGGCTGGGCCTGGGGCCTGGCAGGGCTGGGGCTGGGCATGGACCGGGACTGGGCAGGGGCAGGGCTGGGGCTGGGCATGGACTGGGACTGGGCAGGGGTAGGGCCGGGGCTGGGGCCTGGTCTGGGGCTGGGTATGGGCTGGGGCAGGCCTGGGGCTGGGGTTGGGCTGGGGCTAGGTCCAGGTCTGTGGCTGGGCTATGGCTGGAGCTGGGCTGGTGCTGAGGGTGGGGCTGGGGCTGGGCTGGGGCTGGGGCTGGGGCTGGGGCTGGGCCGGGGCAGGGCTGGGGCTGGGGCTGGGGCTGGGGCTGGGCCGGGGCAGGGCTGGGGCTGGGCAGGGCAGGGGCTGTGGCTGGGCTGTGGCTGGAGCTGGGCTGGTGCCGGAGCTGGGCTGGGGGCCGGGGATGGGGCCGTGAGTGGGGCTTGGCTGGGGCCGGGGCTGGGGCTGGGGCTGGGGCGGGGACTGGGAGAGGGCTGGGGCTGGGTCCAGGGCTGGGGCTGGGCGGTGGCTGGGGCTGGGCTGGGGCAGGGCTTTGGCTGGGCTGGGGCTGGGCTGGGTACAGGGCTGGGGCTGGGGTTGGGCTGGGGCAGGGCGGGGGCTGGGCTAGGGCAGGGCTGGGGTTGGGGCTGGGCTGAGGCTGGGTCCAGGGCTGTGGCTGGGCTGTGGCTGGAGCTGGGCTGGGGGCTGAGGGTGGGGCTGGGGATGGGCTAGGGCAGGGCTGGGGCCGGGGCTGCTACTGGGGCTTGTTCCAGGGCTGGGGCTGGGGCTTGGGCTGGGGCAGGGCTGGGGCTGGGCAGGGGATGAGGCTGGGGTGGGACTGGGGCTGGGGCTGGGTCCAGGGCAGGGCTAGGGCTGGGGCTGGGGCTGGGCTGGGGCCGAGGGCAGGGCTGGGGCATGGCGGGGGCTGGGGCTGGAACCAAGTCTTGGGCAGGGCTGTGGCTGGGGCTGGGGCTGGGGCTGGGCAGGGCCGGGGCTGGGCAGGGCTGTGGCTGGGCATGGACCGGGACTGGGAAGAGGCAGGGCTGGGGCTGGGCATGGACCGGGACTGGGCAGGGGCAGGGCTGGGGGCTGGGCATGGACCGGGACTGGGCAGGGGCAGGGCTGGGGCTGGGCATGGACCGGGACTGGGCAGGGGTAGGGCCGGGGCTGGGGGCTGGGCTGGGGCTGGGGTTTGGGCTGGGGCAGGGCTGGGGCTGGGGTTGGGCTGGGGCTGGGCTGGGGCTGGGTCCAGAGCTGTGGCTGGGCTGTGGCTGGAGCTGGGCTGGGGCCTGAGGGGTGGGGCTGGGGATGGGCTAGGGCTTGGCTGGGGCCGGGGGCTGCGACTGGGGCTGGGTGCAGGGCTGGGGCTGGGCCTGGGGCCGGGCAGGGCTGGAGATGGGCATGGACGGGACTGGGCAGGGGCAGGGCTGGGGCTGGGCATGGACTGGGACTGGGGCAGGGGTAGGCCGGGGCTGGGGGCTGGTCTGGGGCTGGGTATGGGCGGGGGGCAGGGCTGGTGCTGGGGTTGGCTGGGGCTAGGTCCAGGTCTGTGGCTGGGCTATGGCTGGAGCTGGGCTGGTGCTGAGGGTGGGGCTGGGGCTGGGCTGGGGCTGGGGCTGGGGCTGAGGCTGGGCCGGGGCAGGGCTGGGGCTGGGGCTGGAGCTGGGGCTGGGCCGGGGCAGGGCTGGGGCTGGGCTGGGCTTGGGCTGGGGCCAAGTCTGGGGCAGGGGCTGGGGCCGGGGCAGAGGCAGGGTTGGGGCAGGGCTGGAACTGGGGCTGGGCTGGGGGCAAGGTTGGGGCTGGGGCTGGGCTGGTGACGAGGGTGGGGCTGGGGCTGGGGCTGCGGACAGGGCTGGGGCTAGGGCTGAGGTAGGGGTAGGGCTGGGGCTGGATTGGGGCCAGGGCTGGGGCAGGACTAGGCTTGAGGCTGGGCCTTGGGCTGGGGCTGGGTTGGCGCAGGACTGGGGCTGGGGCTGGACCGGGACTGGGCAGGGGCAGGGCTGGGGCTGGGCATGGACTGGGACTGGGCAGGGGCAGGGCCGGGGCTTGGGGCTGGTCTGGGGCTGGGTATGGGCTGGGGCAGGGCTGGGGCTGGGGTTGGGCTGGGGCTAGGTCCAGGTCTGTGGCTGGGCTATGGCTGGAGCTGGGCTGGTGCTGAGGGTGGGGCTGGGGCTGGGCTGGGGCTGGGGCTGGGGCTGGGGCTGGGGCTGGGCCGGGGCAGGACTGGGGCTGGGGCTGGGGCTGTGGCTGGGCCGGGGCAGGGCTGGGGCTGGGGCTGGAACCAAGGCTTGGGCAGGGCTGGGGCTGGGGCTGGAGCCAGGGCTGGGGCAGGAGCCAGGGCCTGGGGCAGGGCTGTGGCTAGGCTGGGGCAGGGCCTGGGGCTGGGCTGTGGCTGGGGCTGGGGACAGGGCTGGGGCCAGGCTGGGTCTGGGTCTGGGCTGAGGGCAGGGCTGGGGCTGGGGGCTGGGATGGGGCAGGACTGGGACTGGGGCAGGGGGTACGGGCTGAGGCTGCGGACAGGGCTAGGGCTGGAGCTAGGGCAGGGCTGAGGCAGGGCTGGGGCTGGGGCTGGAACCAAGTCTTGGGCAGGGGCTGTGGCTGTGGCTGGGCCTGGGGCCGGGCAGGGCTGGGGCTGGGCATGGACCGGGACTGGGCAGGGGCAGGGCTGGGGCTGGGGGCTGGGCTGGGGCTGGGTTTGGGCTGGGGGCAGGGCTGGGGCTGGGGTTGGGCTGGGGCAGGGCTGGGGCTGGGCAGGGGATGAGGCTGGGGTGGGACTGGGGCTGGGGCTGGGTCCAGGGCGAGGGCTAGGGCTGGGGCTGGGGCTGGGCTGGGGGCCGAGGGCAGGGCTGGGGCATGGCGGGGGCTGGGGCTGGAACCAAGTCTTGGGCAGGGCTGTGGCTGGGGCTGGGGGCTGGGGCTGGGCAGGGCCGGGGCTGGGCAGGGCTGTGGCTGGGCATGGACCGGGACTGGGCAGGGGCAGGGCTGGGGCTGGGCATGGACCGGGACTGGGCAGGGGCAGGGCTGGGGCTGGGCATGGACCGGGACTGGGCAGGGGCAGGGCTGGGGGCTGGGCATGGACCGGGACTGGGCAGGGGTAGGGCCGGGGCTGGGGGCTGGGCTGGGGCTGGGTTTGGGCTGGGGCAGGGCTGGGGCTGGGGTTGGGCTGGGGCTGGGCTGGGGCTGGGTCCAGAGCTGTGGCTGGGCTGTGGCTGGAGCTGGGCTGGGGCTGAGGGTGGGGCTGGGGATGGGCTAGGGCTTGGCTGGGGCCGGGGCTGCGACTGGGTCTGGGTCCAGGGCTGGGGCTGGGCCTGGGGCCGGGCAGGGCTGGAGGACGGGCATGGACCGGGACTGGGCAGGGGCAGGGCTGGGGCTGGGCATGGACTGGGACTGGGCAGGGGTAGGGCCGGGGCTGGGGGCTGGTCTGGGGCTGGGTATGGGCTGGGACAGGGCTGGGGCTGGGGTTGGGCTGGGGCTAGGTCCAGGTCTGTGGCTGGGCTATGGCTGGAGCTGGGCTGGTGCTGAGGGTGGGGGCTGGGGCTGGGCTGGGGCTGGGGCTGGGGCTGGGGCTGGGGCTGGGCCGGGGCAGGGCTGGGGCTGGGGCTGGGGCTGGGGCTGGGGCTGGGGCCGGGGCAGGGCTGGGGCTGGGCAGGGCAGGGGCTGTGGCTGGGCTGTGGCTGGAGCTGGGCTGGGGCCGGAGCTGGGCTGGGGCCGGGGATGGGGCCGTGAGTGGGGGCTTGGCTGGGGGCCGGGGGCTGGGGCTGGGGCTGGGGCGGGGACTGGGAGAGGGCTGGGGCTGGGTCCAGGGCTGGGGCTGGGCGGTGGCTGGGGCTGGGCTGGGGCAGGGCTTTGGCTGGGCTGGGGCTGGGCTGGGTACAGGGCTGGGGCTGGGGTTGGGCTGGGGCAGGGCGGGGGCTGGGCTAGGGCAGGGCTGGGGTTGGGGCTGGGCTGGGGCTGGGTCCAGGGCTGTGGCTGGGCTGTGGCTGGAGCTGGGCTGGGGCTGAGGGTGGGGCTGGGGATGGGCTAGGGCAGGGCTGGGGGCCGGGGCTGCTACTGGGGCTTGTTCCAGGGCTGGGGCTGGGGCTTGGGCTGGGGCAGGGCTGGGGCTGGGCAGGGGATGAGGCTGGGGTGGGACTGGGGCTGGGGCTGGGTCCAGGGCAGGGCTAGGGCTGGGGCTGGGGCTGGGCTGGGGCCGAGGGCAGGGCTGGGGGCATGGCGGGGGCTGGGGCTGGAACCAAGTCTTGGGCAGGGCTGTGGCTGGGGCTGGGGCTGGGGCTGGGCAGGGCCGGGGCTGGGCAGGGCTGTGGCTGGGCATGGACCGGGACTGGGCAGGGGCAGGGCTGGGGCTGGGCATGGACCGGGACTGGGCAGGGGCAGGGCTGGGGCTGGGCATGGACCGGGACTGGGCAGGGGCAGGGCTGGGGCTGGGCATGGACCGGGACTGGGCAGGGGTAGGGCCGGGGCTGGGGGCTGGGCTGGGGCTGGGTTTGGGCTGGGGCAGGGCTGGGGCTGGGGTTGGGCTGGGGCTGGGCTGGGGCTGGGTCCAGAGCTGTGGCTGGGCTGTGGCTGGAGCTGGGCTGGGGCTGAGGGTGGGGGCTGGGGATGGGCTAGGGCTTGGCTGGGGCCGGGGCTGCGACTGGGGCCTGGGTCCAGGGCTGGGGCTGGGCCTGGGGCCGGGCAGGGCTGGAGATGGGCATGGACCGGGACTGGGCAGGGGCAGGGCTGGGGCTGGGCATGGACTGGGACTGGGCAGGGGCAGAGCCGGGGCTGGGGGCTGGTCTGGGGCTGGGTATGGGCGGGGGCAGGGCTGGGGCTGGGGTTGGGCTGGGGCTAGGTCCAGGTCTGTGGCTGGCTATGGCTGGAGCTGGGCTGGTGCTGAGGGTGGGGCTGGGGCTGGGCTGGGGCTGGGGCTGGGGCTGGGGCTGGGGCTGGGCCGGGGCAGGACTGGGGCTGGGGCTGGGGCTGGAACCAAGGCTTGGGCAGGGCTGGGGCTGGGGCTGGAGCCAGGGCTGGGGCAGGAGCCAGGGCTGGGGGCAGGGCTGTGGCTAGGCTGGGGCGTGGCCTGGGCCTGGGCTGTGGCTGGGGCTGGGGACAGGGCTGGGGCCAGGCTGGGTCTGGGTCTGGGCTGAGGGCAGGGCTGGGGCTGGGGGCTGGGATGGGGCAGGACTGGGACTGGGGGCAGGGGTACGGGCTGAGGCTGGGGACAGGGCTAGGGCTGGAGCTAGGGCAGGGCTGAGGCAGGGCTGGGGCTGGGGCTGGAACCAAGTCTTGGGCAGGGCTGTGGCTGTGGCTGGGCCTGGGGGCCGGGCAGGGCTGGGGCTGGGCATGGACCGGGAGCTGGGGCAGGGGCAGGGCTGGGGCTGGGGGCTGGGCTGGGGCTGGGTTTGGGCTGGGGCAGGTCTGGGGGCTGGGGTTGGGCTGGGGCAGGGCTGGGGCTGGGCAGGGGATGAGGCTGGGGTGGGACTGGGGCTGGGGCTGGGTCCAGGGCAGGGCTAGGGCTGGGGGCTGGGGCTGGGCTGGGGCCGAGGGCAGGGCTGGGGCATGGCGGGGGGCTGGGGCTGGAACCAAGTCTTGGGCAGGGCTGTGGCTGGGGCTGGGGCTGGGGCTGGGCAGGGCCGGGGCTGGGCAGGGCTGTGGCTGGGCATGGACCGGGACTGGGCAGGGGCAGGGCTGGGGCTGGGCATGGACCGGGACTGGGCAGGGGCAGGGCTGGGGCTGGGCATGGACCGGGACTGGGCAGGGGCAGGGCTGGGGCTGGGCATGGACCGGGACTGGGCAGGGGTAGGGCCGGGGCTGGGGGCTGGGCTGGGGGCTGGGTTTGGGCTGGGGCAGGGCTGGGGCTGGGGTTGGGCTGGGGCTGGGCTGGGGCTGGGTCCAGAGCTGTGGCTGGGCTGTGGCTGGAGCTGGGCTGGGGCTGAGGGTGGGGCTGGGGATGGGCTAGGGCTTGGCTGGGGCCGGGGCTGCGACTGGGGCTGGGTCCAGGGCTGGAGCTGGGCCTGGGGCCGGGCAGGGCTGGAGATGGGCATGGACCGGGACTGGGCAGGGGGCAGGGCTGGGGGCTGGGCATGGACTGGGACTGGGCAGGGGTAGGGCCGGGGCTGGGGGCTGGTCTGGGGCTGGGTATGGGCTGGGGCAGGGCTGGGGCTGGGGTTGGGCTGGGGCTAGGTCCAGGTCTGTGGCTGGGCTATGGCTGGAGCTGGGCTGGTGCTGAGGGTGGGGCTGGGGCTGGGGCTGGGGCTGGGGCTGGGGCTGGGGCTGGGGCTGGGCCGGGGCAGGGCTGGGGCTGGGGCTGGGGCTGGGGGCTGGGGCTGGGCCGGGGCATGGCTGGGGCTGGTCAGGGCAGGGGCTGTGGCTGGGCTGTGGCTGGAGCTGGGCTGGGGCCGAAGCTGGGCTGGGGCCGGGGATGGGGCCGTGAGTGGGGCTTGGCTGGGGCCGGGGCTGGGGCTGGGGCTGGGGCGGGGACTGGGAGAGGGCTGGGGCTGGGTCCAGGGCTGGGGCTGGGCGGTGGCTGGGGCTGGGCTGGGGCAGGGCTTTGGCTGGGCTGGGGCTGGGCTGGGTACAGGGGCTGGGGCTGGGGTTGGGCTGGGGCAGGGCGGGGGCTGGGCTAGGGCAGGGCTGGGGTTGGGGCTGGGCTGGGGCTGGGTCCAGGGCTGTGGCTGGGCTGTGGCTGGAGCTGGGCTGGGGCTGAGGGTGGGGCTGGGGATGGGCTAGGGCAGGCTGGGGCCGGGGCTGCTACTGGGGCTTGTTCCAGGGCTGGGGCTGGGGCTTGGGCTGGGGCAGGGCTGGGGCTGGGCAGGGGATGAGGCTGGGGTGGGGCTGGGGCTGGGGCTGGGTCCAGGGCAGGGCTAGGGCTGGGGCTGGGGCTGGGCTGGGGCCGATGGCAGGGCTGGGGCATGGCGGGGGCTGGGGCTGGAACCAAGTCTTGGGCAGGGCTGTGGCTGGGCATGGACCGGGACTGGGCAGGGGCAGGGCTGGGGGCTGGGCATGGACCGGGACTGGGCAGGGGCAGGGCTGGGGCTGGGGCTGGGGCTGGGCTGGGGCCGATGGCAGGGCTGGGGCATGGCGGGGGGCTGGGGCTGGAACCAAGTCTTGGGCAGGGCTGTGGCTGGGCATGGACCGGGGACTGGGCAGGGGCAGGGCTGGGGCTGGGCATGGACCGGGACTGGGCAGGGGCAGGGCTGGGGCTGGGCATGGACCGGGACTGGGCAGGGGTAGGGCCGGGGCTGGGGGGCTGGGCTGGGGCTGGGTTTGGGCTGGGGCAGGGCTGGGGCTGGGGTTGGGCTGGGGCTGGGCTGGGGCTGGGTCCAGAGCTGTGGCTGGGCTGTGGCTGGAGCTGGGCTGGGGCTGAGGGGTGGGGCTGGGGATGGGCTAGGGCTTGGCTGGGGCCGGGGGCTGCGGACTGGGGCTGGGTCCAGGGCTGGGGCTGGGCCTGGGGCCGGGCAGGGCTGGAGATGGGCATGGACCGGGACTGGGCAGGGGCAGGGCTGGGGCTGGGCATGGACTGGGACTGGGCAGGGGCAGAGCCGGGGCTGGGGGCTGGTCTGGGGCTGGGTATGGGCGGGGGCAGGGCTGGGGCTGGGGTTGGGCTGGGGCTAGGTCCAGGGTCTGTGGCTGGGCTATGGCTGGAGCTGGGCTGGTGCTGAGGGTGGGGCTGGGGCTGGGCTGGGGCTGGGGCTGGGGGCTGGGGCTGGGGCTGGGCCGGGGGCAGGACTGGGGCTGGGGCTGGGGCTGGAACCAAGGCTTGGGCAGGGCTGGGGGCTGGGGCTGGAGCCAGGGCTGGGGCAGGAGCCAGGGCTGGGGCAGGGCTGTGGCTAGGCTGGGGCGTGGCCTGGGCCTGGGCTGTGGCTGGGGCTGGGGACAGGGCTGGGGCCAGGCTGGGTCTGGGTCTGGGCTGAGGGCAGGGCTGGGGCTGGGGGCTGGGATGGGGCAGGACTGGGACTGGGGCAGGGGTACGGGCTGAGGCTGGGGACAGGGCTAGGGCTGGAGCTAGGGCAGGGCTGAGGCAGGGCTGGGGCTGGGGCTGGGAACCAAGTCTTGGGCAGGGCTGTGGCTGTGGCTGGGCCTGGGGCCGGGCAGGGCTGGGGCTGGGCATGGACCGGGACTGGGCAGGGGCAGGGCTGGGGCTGGGGGCTGGGCTGGGGCTGGGTTTGGGCTGGGGCAGGTCTGGGGCTGGGGTTGGGCTGGGGCAGGGCTGGGGCTGGGCAGGGGATGAGGGCTGGGGTGGGACTGGGGCTGGGGCTGGGTCCAGGGCAGGGCTAGGGCTGGGGCTGGGGCTGGGCTGGGGGCCGAGGGCAGGGCTGGGGCATGGCGGGGGCTGGGGCTGGAACCAAGTCTTGGGCAGGGCTGTGGCTGGGGCTGGGGCTGGGGCTGGGCAGGGCCGGGGCTGGGCAGGGCTGTGGCTGGGCATGGACCGGGACTGGGCAGGGGCAGGGCTGGGGCCTGGGCATGGACCGGGGACTGGGCAGGGGCAGGGCTGGGGGCTGGGCATGGACCGGGACTGGGCAGGGGCAGGGCTGGGGCTGGGCATGGACCGGGACTGGGCAGGGGTAGGGCCGGGGCTGGGGGGCTGGGCTGGGGCTGGGTTTGGGCTGGGGGCAGGGCTGGGGCTGGGGTTGGGCTGGGGCTGGGCTGGGGCTGGGTCCAGAGCTGTGGCTGGGCTGTGGCTGGAGCTGGGCTGGGGCTGAGGGTGGGGCTGGGGATGGGCTAGGGCTTGGCTGGGGCCGGGGCTGCGACTGGGGCTGGGTCCAGGGCTGGGGCTGGGCCTGGGGCCGGGCAGGGCTGGAGATGGGCATGGACCGGGACTGGGCAGGGGCAGGGCTGGGGCTGGGCATGGACTGGGACTGGGCAGGGGGTAGGGCCGGGGCTGGGGGCTGGTCTGGGGCTGGGTATGGGCTGGGGCAGGGCTGGGGCTGGGGTTGGGCTGGGGCTAGGTCCAGGTCTGTGGCTGGGCTATGGCTGGAGCTGGGCTGGTGCTGAGGGTGGGGCTGGGGCTGGGCTGGGGCTGGGGCTGGGGCTGGGGCTGGGGCTGGGCCGGGGCAGGGCTGGGGCTGGGGCTGGGGCTGGGGCTGGGGCTGGGCCGGGGCATGGCTGGGGCTGGTCAGGGCAGGGGCTGTGGCTGGGCTGTGGCTGGAGCTGGGCTGGGGGCCGAAGCTTGGGCTGGGGCCGGGGATGGGGCCGTGAGTGGGGCTTGGCTGGGGCCGGGGCTGGGGCTGGGGCTGGGGCGGGGACTGGGAGAGGGCTGGGGCTGGGGTCCAGGGCTGGGGCTGGGCGGTGGCTGGGGCTGGGCTGGGGCAGGGCTTTGGCTGGGGCTGGGGCTGGGCTGGGTACAGGGCTGGGGCTGGGGTTGGGCTGGGGGCAGGGCGGGGGCTGGGCTAGGGCAGGGCTGGGGTTGGGGCTGGGCTGGGGCTGGGTCCAGGGCTGTGGCTGGGGCTGTGGCTGGAGCTGGGCTGGGGCTGAGGGTGGGGCTGGGGATGGGCTAGGGCAGGGCTGGGGCCGGGGCTGCTACTGGGGCTTGTTCCAGGGCTGGGGCTGGGGCTTGGGCTGGGGCAGGGCTGGGGCTGGGCAGGGGATGAGGCTGGGGTGGGGCTGGGGCTGGGGCTGGGTCCAGGGCAGGGCTAGGGCTGGGGCTGGGGCTGGGCTGGGGCCGATGGCAGGGCTGGGGCATGGCGGGGGCTGGGGCTGGAACCAAGTCTTGGGCAGGGCTGTGGCTGTGGCTGGGGCTGGGGCTGGGCAGGGCCGGGGCTGGGCAGGGCTGTGGCTGGGCATGGACCGGGACTGGGCAGGGGCAGGGCTGGGGCTGGGCATGGACCGGGACTGGGCAGGGGCAGGGCTGGGGCTGGGCATGGACCGGGACTGGGCAGGGGCAGGGCTGGGGCTGGGCATGGACCGGGACTGGGCAGGGGTAGGGCCGGGGCTGGGGGCTGGGCTGGGGCTGGGTTTGGGCTGGGGCAGGGCTGGGGCTGGGGTTGGGCTGGGGCTGGGCTGGGGCTGGGTCCAGAGCTGTGGCTGGGCTGTGGCTGGAGCTGGGCTGGGGCTGAGCGTGGGGCTGGGGATGGGCTAGGGCTTGGCTGGGGCCGGGGCTGCGACTGGGGCTGGGTCCAGGGCTGGGGCTGGGCCTGGGGCCGGGCAGGGCTGGAGATGGGCATGGACCGGGACTGGGCAGGGGCAGGGCTGGGGCTGAGCATGGACTGGGACTGGGCAGGGGTAGGGCCGGGGCTGGGGGCTGGTCTGGGGCTGGGGCTGGGGCTGGGGCTGGGGCTGGGCCGGGGCAGGGCTGGGGCTGGGCAGGGTAGGGGCTAAGTCCAGGTCTGTGGCTGGGCTATGGCTGGAGCTGGGCTGGTGCTGAGGGTGGGGCTGGGGCTGGGGCTGGGGCTGGGGCTGGGGCTGGGCCGGGGCAGGGCTGGGGCTGGGCAGGGCAGGGGCTGGGGCTGGGCTGTGGCTGGAGCTGGGCTGGGGCCGGGGATGGGGCTGTGAGTGGGGCTTGGCTGGGGCTGGGGCTGGGGCTGGGGCTGGGGCTGGGGCGGGGACTGGGAGAGGGCTGGGGCTGGGGCTGGGTCCAGGGCTGGGGCTGGGCGGTGGCTGGGGCTGGGGTGGGGCAGGGCTTTGGCTGGGCTGGGGCTGGGCTGGGGTTGGGCTGGGGCTGGGCTGGGGCTGGGCTAGGGCAGGGCTGGGGTTGGGGCTAGGCTGGGGCTGGGTCCAGGGCTGTCCCTGGGCTGTGGCTGGAGCTGGGCTGGGGCTGAGGGTGGGGCTGGGGATGGTCTAGGGCAGGGCTGGGGCCGGGGCTGCTACTGGGGCTTGGTCCAGGGCTGGGGCTGGTGGTTGGGCTGGGGCAGGGCTGGGGCTGGGCAGGGGATGAGGCTGGGGTGGGACTGGGGCTGGGGCTGGGTCCAGGGCAGGGCTAGGGCTGGGGCTGGGGCTGGGCTGGTGCCGATGGCAGGGCTGGGGCAGGGCTGGGGCTGGGGCTGGAACCAAGTCTTGGGCAGGGCTGTGGCTGGGGCTGTGGCTGGGGCTGGGCAGGGCTGGGGCTGGGCTGTGGCTGGAGCTGGGCTGGGGCTGAGGGTGAGGCTGGGGGTGGGCTAGGGCTTGGCTGGGACCAGGGCAGGGGCTGGGTCCAGGGCTGGGGCAGGGCTGTGGCTGGGGCTGGGGCTGGTCTGGGGCTAGGTCCAGGTCTGTGGCTGGGCTATGGCTGGAGCTGGGCTGGTGCTGAGGGTGGGGCTGGAGCAGGGCTGGGGCTGGGGCTGGGTCCAGGGTGGGGCTGGGGCTGGGCTGGGGGCAGGGCTGGGGCTGGGCGGTGGCTGGGGCTGGGCTGGGGTCGGCTGGGGCTGGGACTGGGTCCAGGGCAGGGTCTGGACTGGGGCTGGGGCTAGGCTGGGGCAGGGCTGGGGCTGGTCCAGGGCAGGGATGGGGCTGGGGCTGGGATGGGGCTGGGTCCAGAGCTGTGGCTGGGCTGTGGCTGGAGCTGGGCTGGGGCTGAGGGTGGGGCTGGGGCTGGGCTAGGGCTTGGCTGGGGCCGGGGCTGCGACTGGGGCTGGGTCCAGGGCTGGGGCTGGGCTGTGGCTGTGGCTGGGACCAGGGCAGGGGCTGGGTCCAGGGCAGGGGCAGGGCTGGGGCAGGTGCTGGTCCGGGGCAGGGCTGGGGCTGGGGCAGAACTGTGGCTGGGGATGAGGCTGGGGTGGGGCTGGGGCTGGCTCCAGGGCAGGGGCTGGGCTGTGGCTGGAGCTGGGCTGGGGCTGGGCTGGGGCCGGGGCTGCGACTGGGGCTGGATCCAGGTCTGGGGCTGGGCTGTGGCTGGGGCTGGGTCGGGGGAGGGCTGGGCTGGGGCAGGGCTGAGCTGGGGCCGGGGATGGGGCCGTGAGTGGGGCTTGGCTGGGGCTGGGGCTGGGCTGGGGCAGGGCTGGGCCTGGGCTGGGGATGAGGCTGGGGTGGGGCTGGGGCTGGGTCCAGGGCAGGGGCTTGGCTGGGGCAGGGGTTAGGCTGGGGCAGGGCTGGAGCAGGGCTGGGCCTGGGCTGGGTCCAGGGTGGGGCTGGGGCTGGGACTGGGTCCAGGGCAGGGTCTGGACTGGGGCTGGGGCTAGGCTGGGGCAGGTCTTGGGCTGGGGCTGGGCTGGGGCAGCCCTGGGGCTGGGGCTGGGCTGGGGCCGAGGGTGGGGCTGGGGCTGGGGCTGGGGTTGAGGGCAGGGCTGAGTCCAGGGCTGGGGCTGGGCTGGGGCTGGGCTTGGGCTGGGGCAGCGCTGGGGCCGGGCTGGGGCTGGGCTGGGACCAGGACTGGGCTGGGGCAGGGACTGGGGCTGGGGCTGGGCTGAGGGCAGGGCTGGGGCTGGGGCTGGGGCTGGGGCTGGGGCTGGGGCTGGGGCTTGGGCTGGGGTGGGGCTGGGGCTGAGCTGGGGATGAGGCTGGGGTGGGGCTGGGCAGGGCTGGGGCTGGGTGGTGGCAGGGGCTGGGCTGGGGCTGGGATGGGGCTGGAACTGGGTCCAGGGCAGGGGCTGGACTGGGGCTGGGGCTAGGGTGGGTCAGGGCTGGGTCTGGGGCTGGGCTGGGGCTGGGGCTGGGTCCACGGTTGGGCTGGGGCTGGGGCTGGGGCTGGGGCTGGGTCCAGGGCTGGGGCTGGGCTGTGGCTGGGGCTAGGGATGGGCTGGGGCTGGGTCCAGGGCTGTGGCTGGTTCCAGGGTTGGGGCCGGTCTGGGGCTGGGTTCGGTGCAGGGCTGGGCCTGGGGCAGGGCTTGGCTGGGGCTGGGGCTGGGGCTGGGGCTGGGGCTGGGCTTGGGCAGGGCTGGGCCTGGTACTGGGGATGAGGCTGGGGTGGGGCTGGGGCTGGGCTGGGGCAGGGCTGGGGCTGGGGCTGGGGTTTGGGCTGGGGCAGGGCTGGGGGCAAGGATTGGGCTGGGGCGAGGGCTGGGCCAGGGCTGGGGCTGTGGCTGTGTCTGGGGAGGGGACTGGGGCAGGGGCAGGGCTGGGGCAGGGCTGGAACTGGGGCTGGGCTGGGGCCGAGGTTCGGGCCGGGGCTGGGCTGGTGGTGAGGGTGGGGCTGGGGCGGGGCTGGTGCTGCGGACAGGGCTGGGGCTAGGGCTGAGGTAGGGGTAGGGCTGGGGCTGGATTGGGGCCAGGGCTGGGGTAGGACTAGGCTTGAGGCTGGGCCTTGGGCTGGGGCTGGGTTGGCGCAGGGCTGGGGCTGGGGTTGGGCTGGGGCTGGGCTGGGGCTGGGTCCAGAGCTGTGGCTGGGCTGTGGCTGGAGCTGGGCTGGGGTTGAGGGTGGGGCTGGGGATGGGCTAGGGCTTGGCTGGGGCCGGGGCTGCGACTGGGGCTGGGTCCAGGGCTGGGGCTGGGCCTGGGGCCGGGCTGGGCTGGAGATGGGCATGGACCGGGACTGGGCAGGGGCAGGGCTGGGGCTGGGCATGGACTGGGACTGGGCAGGGGTAGGGCCGGGGCTGGGGGCTGGTCTGGGGCTGGGTATGGGCTGGGGCAGGGCTGGGGCTGGGGTTGGGCTGGGGCTAGGTCCAGGTCTGTGGCTGGGCTATGGCTGGAGCTGGGCTGGTGCTGAGGGTGGGGCTGGGGCTGGGCTGGGGCTGGGGCTGGGGCTGGGCCGGGGCAGGGCTGGGGCTGGGCAGGGCAGGGGCTGTGGCTGGGCTGTGGCTGGAGCTGGGCTGGGGCCGGGGATGGGGCCGTGAGTGGGGCTTGGCTGGGGCCGGGGCTGGGGCTGGGGCTGGGGCGGGGACTGGGAGAGGGCTGGGGCTGGGGCTGGGTCCAGGGCTGGGGCTGGGCTGTGGCTGGGGCTGGGGTGGGGCAGGGCTTTGGCTGGGCTGGGGCTGGGCTGGGTACAGGGCTGGGGCTGGGGTTGGGCTGGGGCAGGGCGGGGGCTGGGCTAGGGCAGGGCTGGGGTTGGGGCTAGGCTGGGGCTGGGTCCAGGGCTGTGGCTGGGCTGTGGCTGGAGCTGGGCTGGGGCTGAGGGTGGGGCTGGGGATGGGCTAGGGCAGGGCTGGGGCCGGGGCTGCTACTGGGGCTTGTTCCAGGGCTGGGGCTGGGGCTTGGGCTGGGGCAGGGCTGGGGCTGGGCAGGGGATGAGGCTGGGGTGGGACTGGGGCTGTGGCTGGGTCCAGGGCAGGGCTAGGGCTGGGGCTGGGGCTGGGCTGGTGCCGATGGCAGGGCTGGGGCAGGGCTGGGGCTGGGGCTGGAACCAAGTCTTGGGCAGGGCTGTGGCTGTGGCTGGGGCTGGGGCTGGGCAGGGCTGGGGCTGGGCAGGGCTCTGGCTGGGCATGGACCGGGACTGGGCAGGGGCAGGGCTGGGGCTGGGCATGGACCGGGACTGGGCAGGGGCAGCGCTGGGGCTGGGCATGGACCGGGACTGGGCAGGGGCAGGGCTGGGGCTGGGCATGGACCGGGAATGGGCAGGGGTAGGGCCGCGGCTGGGGGCTGGGCTGGGGCTGGGGTTGGGCTGGGGCAGGGCAGGGGCTGGGGTTGGGCTGGGGCTGGGCTGGGGCAGAGCTGGGGCTGGGCTAGGGCAGGGCTGGGGCTGGGGCTGGGCTGGGGCTGGGTCCAGGGCTGTGGCTGGGCTGTGGCTGGAGCTGGGCTGGGGCTGAGGGTGAGGCTGGGGCTGGGCTAGGGCTTGGCTGGGGCCGGGGCTGGGCTGGGGCTGGGTCCAGGGCTGGGGCTGGGCTGTGGCTGTGGCTGGGACCAGGGCAGGGGCTGGGTCCAGGGCTGGGGCAGGGCTGTGGCTGGGGCTGGGGCTGGTCTGGGGCTAGGTCCAGGTCTGTGGCTGGGCTATGGCTGGAGCTGGGCTGGTGCTGAGGGTGGGGCTGGAGCAGGGCTGGGGCTGGGGCTGGGTCCAGGGTGGGGCTGGGTCTGGGCTGGGGGCAGGGCTGGGGCTGGGCGGTGGCTGGGGCTGGGCTGGGGCTGGGCTGGGGCTGGGACTGGGTCCAGGGCAGGGTCTGGACTGGGGCTGGGGCTAGGCTGGGGCAGGGCTGGGGCTGGTCCAGGGCAGGGATGGGGCTGGGGCTGGGATGGGGCTGGGTCCAGAGCTGTGGCTGGGCTGTGGCTGGAGCTGGGCTGGGGCTGAGGGTGGGGCTGGGGCTGGGCTAGGGCTTGGCTGGGGCCGGGGCTGCGACTGGGGCTGGGTCCAGGGCTGGGGCTGGGCTGTGGCTGTGGCTGGGACCAGGGCAGGGGCTGGGTCCAGGGCAGGGGCAGGGCTGGGGCAGGTGCTGGGCCGGGGTAGCTCTGGGGCTGGGGCAGAACTGTGGCTGGGGATGAGGCTGGGGTGGGGCTGGGGCTGGCTCCAGGGCAGGGGCTGGGCTGTGGCTGGAGCTGGGCTGGGGCTGGGCTAGGGCTGGGCTGGGGCCGGGGCTGCGACTGGGGCTGGATCCAGGGCTGTGGCTGGGCTGTGGCTGGGGCTGGGTCGGGGGAGGGCTGGGCTGGGGCAGGGCTGAGCTGGGGCCGGGGATGGGGCCGTGAGTGGGGCTTGGCTGGGGCTGGGGCTGGGCTGGGGCAGGGCTGGGCCTGGGCTGGGGATGAGGCTGGGGTGGGGCTGGGGCTGGGTCCAGGGCAGGGGCTTGGCTGGGGCAGGGGTTAGGCTGGGGCAGGGCTGGAGCAGGGCTGGGCCTGGGCTGGGTCCAGGGTGGGGCTGGGGCTGGGACTGGGTCCAGGGCAGGGTCTGGACTGGGGCTGGGGCTAGGCTGGGGCAGGTCTTGGGCTGGGGCTGGGCTGGGGCAGCCCTGGGGCTGGGGCTGGGCTGGGGCCGAGGGTGGGGCTGGGGCTGGGGCTGGGGTTGAGGGCAGGGCTGAGTCCAGGGCTGGGGCTGGGCTGGGGCTGGGCTTGGGCTGGGGCAGCGCTGGGGCCGGGCTGGGGCTGGGCTGGGACCAGGACTGGGCTGGGGCAGGGACTGGGGCTGGGGCTGGGCTGAGGGCAGGGCTGGGGCTGGGGCTGGGGCTGGGGCTGGGGCTGGGGCTTGGGCTGGGGCAGGGCTGGGGCTGAGCTGGGGATGAGGCTGGGGTGGGGCTGGGCAGGGCTGGGGCTGGGTGGTGGCTGGGGCTGGGCTGGGGCTGGGGCTGGGGCTGGGACTGGGTCCAGGGCAGGGGCTGGACTGGGGCTGGGGCTAGGGTGGGTCAGGGCTGGGGCTGGGGCTGGGCTGGGGCTGGGGCTGGGGCTGGGGCTGGGGCTGGGTCCAGGGCTGGGGCTGGGCTGTGGCTGGGGCTGGGGATGGGCTGGGGCTGGGTCCAGGGCAGGGGCTGGGTCCAGGGCAGGGGCTGGGCTGGGGCTGGGGCTGGGCCGGGGCAGGGCTGGGGCTGGGGCAGGGCTGTGGCTGGGTCCAGGGTTGGGGCCGGTCTGGGGCTGGGTTCGGTGCAGGGCTGGGCCTGGGGCAGGGCTTGGCTGGGGCTGGGGCTGGGGCTGGGCTTGGGCAGGGCTGGGCCTGGTACTGGGGATGAGGCTGGGGTGGGGCTGGGGCTGGGCTGGGGCAGGGCTGGGGCTGGGGCTGGGGTTTGGGCTGGGGCAGGGCTGGGCCTGGGCTGGGGATGAGGCTGGGGTGGGGCTGGGGCTGGGTCTGGGTCCAGGGTAGAGCTGGGGCTGGGGCTGGGGCTGGGGCTGGGGCTGGGGCTGGGGCTGGGGCTGGGGCTGGGGCCGGGCTAGGGCTGGGCTGGGGGCAAGGATTGGGCTGGGGCGAGGACTGGGCCAGGGCTGGGGCTGTGGCTGTGTCTGGGGAGGGGACTGGGGCAGGGCTAGGCCTGGGGCTGGGCTGGGTCCGAGTCTGGGGCCGGGGCTGGGGCTGGGGCAGGGGCAGGGCTGGGGCAGGGCTGGAACTGGGGCTGGGCTGGGGCCGAGGTTCGGGCCGGGGCTGGGCTGGTGGTGAGGGTGGGGCTGGGGCGGGGGCTGGTGCTGCGGACAGGGCTGGGGCTAGGGCTGAGGTAGGGGTAGGGCTGGGGCTGGATTGGGGCCAGGGCTGGGGTAGGACTAGGCTTGAGGCTGGGCCTTGGGCTGGGGCTGGGTTGGCGCAGGGCTGGGGCTGGGGCTGGAACCAAGGCATGGGCAGGGCTGGGGCTGGGGCTGGAGCCAAGGCATGGGCAGGGCTGGGGCTGGGGCTGGGCTGGGGGCAGAGATGGGGATGGGTTTGGGCTGGGCTGGGGGAACGGATGGGGCTGGGGCTGGGGCTGGGGCTTGGGCTGAGGCAGGGCTGGGCCTGGGCTGGGGATGAGGCTGGGGTGGGGATGAGGCTGGGGTGGGGCCAGGGCTGGGTCCAGGGCAGGGGCTGGGCTGGGGCTGGGGCTAGCCTAGGGCAGGGCTGGACTGGGCTGGGCTGCTGCTGGGTCCAGGGTGGGGCTGGGCTGGGGCTGGGGCTGGGGCTGGGGCTGGGGCTTGGCTGGGGGAAGGGCTGGGGCTGGGCGGTGGCTTGGGCTGGGCTGGGGCTGGGCTGGGGCAGGGACTGGGTCCAGGGCAGGGGCTGGACTGGGGCTGGGGCTTGGCTGGGGCAGGGGCTGGGGCCAGGGGTGGGTCTGGGTCTGGGGCTGGGGCGGGGACTGGGACAGGGCTGTGGCTGGGGCTGGGTCCGGGGCTGGGGCTGGGCTGTGGCTGTAGCTGGGCTGGGGCAGGGCTGGGGCTGGGGCTGGGGATGGGCTGGGTCCTGACTGGGCTTGTGCAGGGACTGTGGCAGGACTGAGGCATGGCAGGAACTGGGCTGGGGCTGGGCTGGGGCTGGGACTGGGTCCAGGGCAGTTGCTGGACTGGGGCTGGGGCTAGGGTGGGGCAGGGCAGGGGCAGGGGCTGGCCTGCGGCCGAGGGTGGGGCTGGGGCTGGGGCTGAGGGCAGGGGCCGGGGCTGGGGACAGGGCTGGGGCCAGAGCTGGGGCAGAGCTGGGGCTGGGCTGGGGCTGGGTTCAGGGCAGGTCTGGGGCTGGGGCAGGGCTGGGCTGGGCTGGGGATGAGGCTGGGACCAGGACTGGGCTGGGGCAGGGCTGGGGCTGGGGCTGGGCTGGGGCCAAGGTTGGGGCTGGGGCTGGGGCTGGGGCTGCGGACAGGGCTGGGGCTAGGGCTGAGGTAGGGGTAGGGCTGGGGCTGGATTGGGGCCAGGGCTGGGGCAGGACTAGGCTTGAGGCTGGGCCTTGGGCTGGGGCTGGGTTGGCGCAGGGCTGGGGCTGGGGCTGGAACCAAGGCTTGGGCAGGGCTGGGGCTGGGGCTGGAGCCAGGGCTGGGGCAGGAGCCAGGGCTGGGGCAGGGCTGTGGCTAGGCTGGGGCGTGGCCTGGGCCTGGGCTGTGGCTGGGGCTGGGGACAGGGCTGGGGCCAGGCTGGGTCTGGGTCTGGGCTGAGGGCAGGGCTGGGGCTGGGGGCTGGGATGGGGCAGGACTGGGACTGGGGCAGGGGTACGGGCTGAGGCTGGGGACAGGGCTAGGGCTGGAGCTAGGGCAGGGCTGAGGCAGGGCTGGGGCTGGGGCTGGAACCAAGTCTTGGGCAGGGCTGTGGCTGTGGCTGGGCCTGGGGCCGGGCAGGGCTGGGGCTGGGCATGGACCGGGACTGGGCAGGGGCAGGGCTGGGGCTGGGGGCTGGGCTGGGGCTGGGTTTGGGCTGGGGCAGGTCTGGGGCTGGGGTTGGGCTGGGGCAGGGCTGGGGCTGGGCAGGGGATGAGGCTGGGGTGGGACTGGGGCTGGGGCTGGGTCCAGGGCAGGGCTAGGGCTGGGGCTGGGGCTGGGCTGGGGCCGAGGGCAGGGCTGGGGCATGGCGGGGGCTGGGGCTGGAACCAAGTCTTGGGCAGGGCTGTGGCTGGGGCTGGGGCTGGGGCTGGGCAGGGCCGGGGCTGGGCAGGGCTGTGGCTGGGCATGGACCGGGACTGGGCAGGGGCAGGGCTGGGGCTGGGCATGGACCGGGACTGGGCAGGGGCAGGGCTGGGGCTGGGCATGGACCGGGACTGGGCAGGGGCAGGGCTGGGGCTGGGCATGGACCGGGACTGGGCAGGGGTAGGGCCGGGGCTGGGGGCTGGGCTGGGGCTGGGTTTGGGCTGGGGCAGGGCTGGGGCTGGGGTTGGGCTGGGGCTGGGCTGGGGCTGGGTCCAGAGCTGTGGCTGGGCTGTGGCTGGAGCTGGGCTGGGGCTGAGGGTGGGGCTGGGGATGGGCTAGGGCTTGGCTGGGGCCGGGGCTGCGACTGGGGCTGGGTCCAGGGCTGGAGCTGGGCCTGGGGCCGGGCAGGGCTGGAGATGGGCATGGACCGGGACTGGGCAGGGGCAGGGCTGGGGCTGGGCATGGACTGGGACTGGGCAGGGGTAGGGCCGGGGCTGGGGGCTGGTCTGGGGCTGGGTATGGGCTGGGGCAGGGCTGGGGCTGGGGTTGGGCTGGGGCTAGGTCCAGGTCTGTGGCTGGGCTATGGCTGGAGCTGGGCTGGTGCTGAGGGTGGGGCTGGGGCTGGGCTGGGGCTGGGGCTGGGGCTGGGGCTGGGGCTGGGCCGGGGCAGGGCTGGGGCTGGGGCTGGGGCTGGGGCTGGGGCTGGGCCGGGGCATGGCTGGGGCTGGTCAGGGCAGGGGCTGTGGCTGGGCTGTGGCTGGAGCTGGGCTGGGGCCGAAGCTGGGCTGGGGCCGGGGATGGGGCCGTGAGTGGGGCTTGGCTGGGGCCGGGGCTGGGGCTGGGGCTGGGGCGGGGACTGGGAGAGGGCTGGGGCTGGGTCCAGGGCTGGGGCTGGGCGGTGGCTGGGGCTGGGCTGGGGCAGGGCTTTGGCTGGGCTGGGGCTGGGCTGGGTACAGGGCTGGGGCTGGGGTTGGGCTGGGGCAGGGCGGGGGCTGGGCTAGGGCAGGGCTGGGGTTGGGGCTGGGCTGGGGCTGGGTCCAGGGCTGTGGCTGGGCTGTGGCTGGAGCTGGGCTGGGGCTGAGGGTGGGGCTGGGGATGGGCTAGGGCAGGGCTGGGGCCGGGGCTGCTACTGGGGCTTGTTCCAGGGCTGGGGCTGGGGCTTGGGCTGGGGCAGGGCTGGGGCTGGGCAGGGGATGAGGCTGGGGTGGGGCTGGGGCTGGGGCTGGGTCCAGGGCAGGGCTAGGGCTGGGGCTGGGGCTGGGCTGGGGCCGATGGCAGGGCTGGGGCATGGCGGGGGCTGGGGCTGGAACCAAGTCTTGGGCAGGGCTGTGGCTGGGCATGGACCGGGACTGGGCAGGGGCAGGGCTGGGGCTGGGCATGGACCGGGACTGGGCAGGGGCAGGGCTGGGGCTGGGGCTGGGGCTGGGCTGGGGCCGATGGCAGGGCTGGGGCATGGCGGGGGCTGGGGCTGGAACCAAGTCTTGGGCAGGGCTGTGGCTGGGCATGGACCGGGACTGGGCAGGGGCAGGGCTGGGGCTGGGCATGGACCGGGACTGGGCAGGGGCAGGGCTGGGGCTGGGCATGGACCGGGACTGGGCAGGGGTAGGGCCGGGGCTGGGGGCTGGGCTGGGGCTGGGTTTGGGCTGGGGCAGGGCTGGGGCTGGGGTTGGGCTGGGGCTGGGCTGGGGCTGGGTCCAGAGCTGTGGCTGGGCTGTGGCTGGAGCTGGGCTGGGGCTGAGGGTGGGGCTGGGGATGGGCTAGGGCTTGGCTGGGGCCGGGGCTGCGACTGGGGCTGGGTCCAGGGCTGGGGCTGGGCCTGGGGCCGGGCAGGGCTGGAGATGGGCATGGACCGGGACTGGGCAGGGGCAGGGCTGGGGCTGGGCATGGACTGGGACTGGGCAGGGGCAGAGCCGGGGCTGGGGGCTGGTCTGGGGCTGGGTATGGGCGGGGGCAGGGCTGGGGCTGGGGTTGGGCTGGGGCTAGGTCCAGGTCTGTGGCTGGGCTATGGCTGGAGCTGGGCTGGTGCTGAGGGTGGGGCTGGGGCTGGGCTGGGGCTGGGGCTGGGGCTGGGGCTGGGGCTGGGCCGGGGCAGGACTGGGGCTGGGGCTGGGGCTGGAACCAAGGCTTGGGCAGGGCTGGGGCTGGGGCTGGAGCCAGGGCTGGGGCAGGAGCCAGGGCTGGGGCAGGGCTGTGGCTAGGCTGGGGCGTGGCCTGGGCCTGGGCTGTGGCTGGGGCTGGGGACAGGGCTGGGGCCAGGCTGGGTCTGGGTCTGGGCTGAGGGCAGGGCTGGGGCTGGGGGCTGGGATGGGGCAGGACTGGGACTGGGGCAGGGGTACGGGCTGAGGCTGGGGACAGGGCTAGGGCTGGAGCTAGGGCAGGGCTGAGGCAGGGCTGGGGCTGGGGCTGGAACCAAGTCTTGGGCAGGGCTGTGGCTGTGGCTGGGCCTGGGGCCGGGCAGGGCTGGGGCTGGGCATGGACCGGGACTGGGCAGGGGCAGGGCTGGGGCTGGGGGCTGGGCTGGGGCTGGGTTTGGGCTGGGGCAGGTCTGGGGCTGGGGTTGGGCTGGGGCAGGGCTGGGGCTGGGCAGGGGATGAGGCTGGGGTGGGACTGGGGCTGGGGCTGGGTCCAGGGCAGGGCTAGGGCTGGGGCTGGGGCTGGGCTGGGGCCGAGGGCAGGGCTGGGGCATGGCGGGGGCTGGGGCTGGAACCAAGTCTTGGGCAGGGCTGTGGCTGGGGCTGGGGCTGGGGCTGGGCAGGGCCGGGGCTGGGCAGGGCTGTGGCTGGGCATGGACCGGGACTGGGCAGGGGCAGGGCTGGGGCTGGGCATGGACCGGGACTGGGCAGGGGCAGGGCTGGGGCTGGGCATGGACCGGGACTGGGCAGGGGCAGGGCTGGGGCTGGGCATGGACCGGGACTGGGCAGGGGTAGGGCCGGGGCTGGGGGCTGGGCTGGGGCTGGGTTTGGGCTGGGGCAGGGCTGGGGCTGGGGTTGGGCTGGGGCTGGGCTGGGGCTGGGTCCAGAGCTGTGGCTGGGCTGTGGCTGGAGCTGGGCTGGGGCTGAGGGTGGGGCTGGGGATGGGCTAGGGCTTGGCTGGGGCCGGGGGCTGCGACTGGGGCTGGGTCCAGGGCTGGGGCTGGGCCTGGGGCCGGGCAGGGCTGGAGATGGGCATGGACCGGGACTGGGCAGGGGCAGGGCTGGGGCTGGGCATGGACTGGGACTGGGCAGGGGTAGGGCCGGGGCTGGGGGCTGGTCTGGGGCTGGGTATGGGCTGGGGCAGGGCTGGGGCTGGGGTTGGGCTGGGGCTAGGTCCAGGTCTGTGGCTGGGCTATGGCTGGAGCTGGGCTGGTGCTGAGGGTGGGGCTGGGGCTGGGCTGGGGCTGGGGCTGGGGCTGGGGCTGGGGCTGGGCCGGGGCAGGGCTGGGGCTGGGGCTGGGGCTGGGGCTGGGGCTGGGCCGGGGCATGGCTGGGGCTGGTCAGGGCAGGGGCTGTGGCTGGGCTGTGGCTGGAGCTGGGCTGGGGCCGAAGCTGGGCTGGGGCCGGGGATGGGGCCGTGAGTGGGGCTTGGCTGGGGCCGGGGCTGGGGCTGGGGCTGGGGCGGGGACTGGGAGAGGGCTGGGGCTGGGTCCAGGGCTGGGGCTGGGCGGTGGCTGGGGCTGGGCTGGGGCAGGGCTTTGGCTGGGCTGGGGCTGGGCTGGGTACAGGGCTGGGGCTGGGGTTGGGCTGGGGCAGGGCGGGGGCTGGGCTAGGGCAGGGCTGGGGTTGGGGCTGGGCTGGGGCTGGGTCCAGGGCTGTGGCTGGGCTGTGGCTGGAGCTGGGCTGGGGCTGAGGGTGGGGCTGGGGATGGGCTAGGGCAGGGCTGGGGCCGGGGCTGCTACTGGGGCTTGTTCCAGGGCTGGGGCTGGGGCTTGGGCTGGGGCAGGGCTGGGGCTGGGCAGGGGATGAGGCTGGGGTGGGGCTGGGGCTGGGGCTGGGTCCAGGGCAGGGCTAGGGCTGGGGCTGGGGCTGGGCTGGGGCCGATGGCAGGGCTGGGGCATGGCGGGGGCTGGGGCTGGAACCAAGTCTTGGGCAGGGCTGTGGCTGTGGCTGGGGCTGGGGCTGGGCAGGGCCGGGGCTGGGCAGGGCTGTGGCTGGGCATGGACCGGGACTGGGCAGGGGCAGGGCTGGGGCTGGGCATGGACCGGGACTGGGCAGGGGCAGGGCTGGGGCTGGGCATGGACCGGGACTGGGCAGGGGCAGGGCTGGGGCTGGGCATGGACCGGGACTGGGCAGGGGTAGGGCCGGGGCTGGGGGCTGGGCTGGGGCTGGGTTTGGGCTGGGGCAGGGCTGGGGCTGGGGTTGGGCTGGGGCTGGGCTGGGGCTGGGTCCAGAGCTGTGGCTGGGCTGTGGCTGGAGCTGGGCTGGGGCTGAGCGTGGGGCTGGGGATGGGCTAGGGCTTGGCTGGGGCCGGGGCTGCGACTGGGGCTGGGTCCAGGGCTGGGGCTGGGCCTGGGGCCGGGCAGGGCTGGAGATGGGCATGGACCGGGACTGGGCAGGGGCAGGGCTGGGGCTGAGCATGGACTGGGACTGGGCAGGGGTAGGGCCGGGGCTGGGGGCTGGTCTGGGGCTGGGGCTGGGGCTGGGGCTGGGGCTGGGCCGGGGCAGGGCTGGGGCTGGGCAGGGTAGGGGCTAAGTCCAGGTCTGTGGCTGGGCTATGGCTGGAGCTGGGCTGGTGCTGAGGGTGGGGCTGGGGCTGGGCTGGGGCTGGGGCTGGGGCTGGGCCGGGGCAGGGCTGGGGCTGGGCAGGGCAGGGGCTGGGGCTGGGCTGTGGCTGGAGCTGGGCTGGGGCCGGGGATGGGGCTGTGAGTGGGGCTTGGCTGGGGCTGGGGCTGGGGCTGTGGCTGGGGCTGGGGCGGGGACTGGGAGAGGGCTGGGGCTGGGGCTGGGTCCAGGGCTGGGGCTGGGCGGTGGCTGGGGCTGGGGTGGGGCAGGGCTTTGGCTGGGCTGGGGCTGGGCTGGGGTTGGGCTGGGGCTGGGCTGGGGCTGGGCTAGGGCAGGGCTGGGGTTGGGGCTAGGCTGGGGCTGGGTCCAGGGCTGTCCCTGGGCTGTGGCTGGAGCTGGGCTGGGGCTGAGGGTGGGGCTGGGGATGGTCTAGGGCAGGGCTGGGGCCGGGGCTGCTACTGGGGCTTGGTCCAGGGCTGGGGCTGGTGGTTGGGCTGGGGCAGGGCTGGGGCTGGGCAGGGGATGAGGCTGGGGTGGGACTGGGGCTGGGGCTGGGTCCAGGGCAGGGCTAGGGCTGGGGCTGGGGCTGGGCTGGTGCCGATGGCAGGGCTGGGGCAGGGCTGGGGCTGGGGCTGGAACCAAGTCTTGGGCAGGGCTGTGGCTGGGGCTGTGGCTGGGGCTGGGCAGGGCTGGGGCTGGGCTGTGGCTGGAGCTGGGCTGGGGCTGAGGGTGAGGCTGGGGGTGGGCTAGGGCTTGGCTGGGACCAGGGCAGGGGCTGGGTCCAGGGCTGGGGCAGGGCTGTGGCTGGGGCTGGGGCTGGTCTGGGGCTAGGTCCAGGTCTGTGGCTGGGCTATGGCTGGAGCTGGGCTGGTGCTGAGGGTGGGGCTGGAGCAGGGCTGGGGCTGGGGCTGGGTCCAGGGTGGGGCTGGGGCTGGGCTGGGGGCAGGGCTGGGGCTGGGCGGTGGCTGGGGCTGGGCTGGGGTCGGCTGGGGCTGGGACTGGGTCCAGGGCAGGGTCTGGACTGGGGCTGGGGCTAGGCTGGGGCAGGGCTGGGGCTGGTCCAGGGCAGGGATGGGGCTGGGGCTGGGATGGGGCTGGGTCCAGAGCTGTGGCTGGGCTGTGGCTGGAGCTGGGCTGGGGCTGAGGGTGGGGCTGGGGCTGGGCTAGGGCTTGGCTGGGGCCGGGGCTGCGACTGGGGCTGGGTCCAGGGCTGGGGCTGGGCTGTGGCTGTGGCTGGGACCAGGGCAGGGGCTGGGTCCAGGGCAGGGGCAGGGCTGGGGCAGGTGCTGGTCCGGGGCAGGGCTGGGGCTGGGGCAGAACTGTGGCTGGGGATGAGGCTGGGGTGGGGCTGGGGCTGGCTCCAGGGCAGGGGCTGGGCTGTGGCTGGAGCTGGGCTGGGGCTGGGCTGGGGCCGGGGCTGCGACTGGGGCTGGATCCAGGTCTGGGGCTGGGCTGTGGCTGGGGCTGGGTCGGGGGAGGGCTGGGCTGGGGCAGGGCTGAGCTGGGGCCGGGGATGGGGCCGTGAGTGGGGCTTGGCTGGGGCTGGGGCTGGGCTGGGGCAGGGCTGGGCCTGGGCTGGGGATGAGGCTGGGGTGGGGCTGGGGCTGGGTCCAGGGCAGGGGCTTGGCTGGGGCAGGGGTTAGGCTGGGGCAGGGCTGGAGCAGGGCTGGGCCTGGGCTGGGTCCAGGGTGGGGCTGGGGCTGGGACTGGGTCCAGGGCAGGGTCTGGACTGGGGGCTGGGGCTAGGCTGGGGCAGGTCTTGGGCTGGGGCTGGGCTGGGGCAGCCCTGGGGCTGGGGCTGGGCTGGGGCCGAGGGTGGGGCTGGGGCTGGGGCTGGGGTTGAGGGCAGGGCTGAGTCCAGGGCTGGGGCTGGGCTGGGGCTGGGCTTGGGCTGGGGCAGCGCTGGGGCCGGGCTGGGGCTGGGCTGGGACCAGGACTGGGCTGGGGCAGGGACTGGGGCTGGGGCTGGGCTGAGGGCAGGGCTGGGGCTGGGGCTGGGGCTGGGGCTGGGGCTGGGGCTGGGGCTTGGGCTGGGGTGGGGCTGGGGCTGAGCTGGGGATGAGGCTGGGGTGGGGCTGGGCAGGGCTGGGGCTGGGTGGTGGCAGGGGCTGGGCTGGGGCTGGGATGGGGCTGGAACTGGGTCCAGGGCAGGGGCTGGACTGGGGCTGGGGCTAGGGTGGGTCAGGGCTGGGTCTGGGGCTGGGCTGGGGCTGGGGCTGGGTCCACGGTTGGGCTGGGGCTGGGGCTGGGGCTGGGGCTGGGTCCAGGGCTGGGGCTGGGCTGTGGCTGGGGCTAGGGATGGGCTGGGGCTGGGTCCAGGGCTGTGGCTGGTTCCAGGGTTGGGGCCGGTCTGGGGCTGGGTTCGGTGCAGGGCTGGGCCTGGGGCAGGGCTTGGCTGGGGCTGGGGCTGGGGCTGGGGCTGGGGCTGGGCTTGGGCAGGGCTGGGCCTGGTACTGGGGATGAGGCTGGGGTGGGGCTGGGGCTGGGCTGGGGCAGGGCTGGGGCTGGGGCTGGGGTTTGGGCTGGGGCAGGGCTGGGGGCAAGGATTGGGCTGGGGCGAGGGCTGGGCCAGGGCTGGGGCTGTGGCTGTGTCTGGGGAGGGGACTGGGGCAGGGGCAGGGCTGGGGCAGGGCTGGAACTGGGGCTGGGCTGGGGCCGAGGTTCGGGCCGGGGCTGGGCTGGTGGTGAGGGTGGGGCTGGGGCGGGGCTGGTGCTGCGGACAGGGCTGGGGCTAGGGCTGAGGTAGGGGTAGGGCTGGGGCTGGATTGGGGCCAGGGCTGGGGTAGGACTAGGCTTGAGGCTGGGCCTTGGGCTGGGGCTGGGTTGGCGCAGGGCTGGGGCTGGGGTTGGGCTGGGGCTGGGCTGGGGCTGGGTCCAGAGCTGTGGCTGGGCTGTGGCTGGAGCTGGGCTGGGGTTGAGGGTGGGGCTGGGGATGGGCTAGGGCTTGGCTGGGGCCGGGGCTGCGACTGGGGCTGGGTCCAGGGCTGGGGCTGGGCCTGGGGCCGGGCTGGGCTGGAGATGGGCATGGACCGGGACTGGGCAGGGGCAGGGCTGGGGCTGGGCATGGACTGGGACTGGGCAGGGGTAGGGCCGGGGCTGGGGGCTGGTCTGGGGCTGGGTATGGGCTGGGGCAGGGCTGGGGCTGGGGTTGGGCTGGGGCTAGGTCCAGGTCTGTGGCTGGGCTATGGCTGGAGCTGGGCTGGTGCTGAGGGTGGGGCTGGGGCTGGGCTGGGGCTGGGGCTGGGGCTGGGCCGGGGCAGGGCTGGGGCTGGGCAGGGCAGGGGCTGTGGCTGGGCTGTGGCTGGAGCTGGGCTGGGGCCGGGGATGGGGCCGTGAGTGGGGCTTGGCTGGGGCCGGGGCTGGGGCTGGGGCTGGGGCGGGGACTGGGAGAGGGCTGGGGCTGGGGCTGGGTCCAGGGCTGGGGCTGGGCTGTGGCTGGGGCTGGGGTGGGGCAGGGCTTTGGCTGGGCTGGGGCTGGGCTGGGTACAGGGCTGGGGCTGGGGTTGGGCTGGGGCAGGGCGGGGGCTGGGCTAGGGCAGGGCTGGGGTTGGGGCTAGGCTGGGGCTGGGTCCAGGGCTGTGGCTGGGCTGTGGCTGGAGCTGGGCTGGGGCTGAGGGTGGGGCTGGGGATGGGCTAGGGCAGGGCTGGGGCCGGGGCTGCTACTGGGGCTTGTTCCAGGGCTGGGGCTGGGGCTTGGGCTGGGGCAGGGCTGGGGCTGGGCAGGGGATGAGGCTGGGGTGGGACTGGGGCTGTGGCTGGGTCCAGGGCAGGGCTAGGGCTGGGGCTGGGGCTGGGCTGGTGCCGATGGCAGGGCTGGGGCAGGGCTGGGGCTGGGGCTGGAACCAAGTCTTGGGCAGGGCTGTGGCTGTGGCTGGGGCTGGGGCTGGGCAGGGCTGGGGCTGGGCAGGGCTCTGGCTGGGCATGGACCGGGACTGGGCAGGGGCAGGGCTGGGGCTGGGCATGGACCGGGACTGGGCAGGGGCAGCGCTGGGGCTGGGCATGGACCGGGACTGGGCAGGGGCAGGGCTGGGGCTGGGCATGGACCGGGAATGGGCAGGGGTAGGGCCGCGGCTGGGGGCTGGGCTGGGGCTGGGGTTGGGCTGGGGCAGGGCAGGGGCTGGGGTTGGGCTGGGGCTGGGCTGGGGCAGAGCTGGGGCTGGGCTAGGGCAGGGCTGGGGCTGGGGCTGGGCTGGGGCTGGGTCCAGGGCTGTGGCTGGGCTGTGGCTGGAGCTGGGCTGGGGCTGAGGGTGAGGCTGGGGCTGGGCTAGGGCTTGGCTGGGGCCGGGGCTGGGCTGGGGCTGGGTCCAGGGCTGGGGCTGGGCTGTGGCTGTGGCTGGGACCAGGGCAGGGGCTGGGTCCAGGGCTGGGGCAGGGCTGTGGCTGGGGCTGGGGCTGGTCTGGGGCTAGGTCCAGGTCTGTGGCTGGGCTATGGCTGGAGCTGGGCTGGTGCTGAGGGTGGGGCTGGAGCAGGGCTGGGGCTGGGGCTGGGTCCAGGGTGGGGCTGGGTCTGGGCTGGGGGCAGGGCTGGGGCTGGGCGGTGGCTGGGGCTGGGCTGGGGCTGGGCTGGGGCTGGGACTGGGTCCAGGGCAGGGTCTGGACTGGGGCTGGGGCTAGGCTGGGGCAGGGCTGGGGCTGGTCCAGGGCAGGGATGGGGCTGGGGCTGGGATGGGGCTGGGTCCAGAGCTGTGGCTGGGCTGTGGCTGGAGCTGGGCTGGGGCTGAGGGTGGGGCTGGGGCTGGGCTAGGGCTTGGCTGGGGCCGGGGCTGCGACTGGGGCTGGGTCCAGGGCTGGGGCTGGGCTGTGGCTGTGGCTGGGACCAGGGCAGGGGCTGGGTCCAGGGCAGGGGCAGGGCTGGGGCAGGTGCTGGGCCGGGGTAGCTCTGGGGCTGGGGCAGAACTGTGGCTGGGGATGAGGCTGGGGTGGGGCTGGGGCTGGCTCCAGGGCAGGGGCTGGGCTGTGGCTGGAGCTGGGCTGGGGCTGGGCTAGGGCTGGGCTGGGGCCGGGGCTGCGACTGGGGCTGGATCCAGGGCTGTGGCTGGGCTGTGGCTGGGGCTGGGTCGGGGGAGGGCTGGGCTGGGGCAGGGCTGAGCTGGGGCCGGGGATGGGGCCGTGAGTGGGGCTTGGCTGGGGCTGGGGCTGGGCTGGGGCAGGGCTGGGCCTGGGCTGGGGATGAGGCTGGGGTGGGGCTGGGGCTGGGTCCAGGGCAGGGGCTTGGCTGGGGCAGGGGTTAGGCTGGGGCAGGGCTGGAGCAGGGCTGGGCCTGGGCTGGGTCCAGGGTGGGGCTGGGGCTGGGACTGGGTCCAGGGCAGGGTCTGGACTGGGGCTGGGGCTAGGCTGGGGCAGGTCTTGGGCTGGGGCTGGGCTGGGGCAGCCCTGGGGCTGGGGCTGGGCTGGGGCCGAGGGTGGGGCTGGGGCTGGGGCTGGGGTTGAGGGCAGGGCTGAGTCCAGGGCTGGGGCTGGGCTGGGGCTGGGCTTGGGCTGGGGGCAGCGCTGGGGCCGGGCTGGGGCTGGGCTGGGACCAGGACTGGGCTGGGGCAGGGACTGGGGCTGGGGCTGGGCTGAGGGCAGGGCTGGGGCTGGGGCTGGGGCTGGGGCTGGGGCTGGGGCTTGGGCTGGGGCAGGGCTGGGGCTGAGCTGGGGATGAGGCTGGGGTGGGGCTGGGCAGGGCTGGGGCTGGGTGGTGGCTGGGGCTGGGCTGGGGCTGGGGCTGGGGCTGGGACTGGGTCCAGGGCAGGGGCTGGACTGGGGCTGGGGCTAGGGTGGGTCAGGGCTGGGGCTGGGGCTGGGCTGGGGCTGGGGCTGGGGCTGGGGCTGGGGCTGGGTCCAGGGCTGGGGCTGGGCTGTGGCTGGGGCTGGGGATGGGCTGGGGCTGGGTCCAGGGCAGGGGCTGGGTCCAGGGCAGGGGCTGGGCTGGGGCTGGGGCTGGGCCGGGGCAGGGCTGGGGCTGGGGCAGGGCTGTGGCTGGGTCCAGGGTTGGGGCCGGTCTGGGGCTGGGTTCGGTGCAGGGCTGGGCCTGGGGCAGGGCTTGGCTGGGGCTGGGGCTGGGGCTGGGCTTGGGCAGGGCTGGGCCTGGTACTGGGGATGAGGCTGGGGTGGGGCTGGGGCTGGGCTGGGGCAGGGCTGGGGCTGGGGCTGGGGTTTGGGCTGGGGCAGGGCTGGGCCTGGGCTGGGGATGAGGCTGGGGTGGGGCTGGGGCTGGGTCTGGGTCCAGGGTAGAGCTGGGGCTGGGGCTGGGGCTGGGGCTGGGGCTGGGGCTGGGGCTGGGGCTGGGGCTGGGGCCGGGCTAGGGCTGGGCTGGGGGCAAGGATTGGGCTGGGGCGAGGGCTGGGCCAGGGCTGGGGCTGTGGCTGTGTCTGGGGAGGGGACTGGGGCAGGGCTAGGCCTGGGGCTGGGCTGGGTCCGAGTCTGGGGCCGGGGCTGGGGCTGGGGCAGGGGCAGGGCTGGGGCAGGGCTGGAACTGGGGCTGGGCTGGGGCCGAGGTTCGGGCCGGGGCTGGGCTGGTGGTGAGGGTGGGGCTGGGGCGGGGCTGGTGCTGCGGACAGGGCTGGGGCTAGGGCTGAGGTAGGGGTAGGGCTGGGGCTGGATTGGGGCCAGGGCTGGGGTAGGACTAGGCTTGAGGCTGGGCCTTGGGCTGGGGCTGGGTTGGCGCAGGGCTGGGGCTGGGGCTGGAACCAAGGCATGGGCAGGGCTGGGGCTGGGGCTGGAGCCAAGGCATGGGCAGGGCTGGGGCTGGGGCTGGGCTGGGGGCAGAGATGGGGATGGGTTTGGGCTGGGCTGGGGGAACGGATGGGGCTGGGGCTGGGGCTGGGGCTTGGGCTGAGGCAGGGCTGGGCCTGGGCTGGGGATGAGGCTGGGGTGGGGATGAGGCTGGGGTGGGGCCAGGGCTGGGTCCAGGGCAGGGGCTGGGCTGGGGCTGGGGCTAGCCTAGGGCAGGGCTGGACTGGGCTGGGCTGCTGCTGGGTCCAGGGTGGGGCTGGGCTGGGGCTGGGGCTGGGGCTGGGGCTGGGGCTTGGCTGGGGGAAGGGCTGGGGCTGGGCGGTGGCTTGGGCTGGGCTGGGGCTGGGCTGGGGCAGGGACTGGGTCCAGGGCAGGGGCTGGACTGGGGCTGGGGCTTGGCTGGGGCAGGGGCTGGGGCCAGGGGTGGGTCTGGGTCTGTGGGCTGGGGCGGGGGACTGGGACAGGGCTGTGGCTGGGGCTGGGTCCGGGGCTGGGGCTGGGCTGTGGCTGTAGCTGGGCTGGGGCAGGGCTGGGGCTGGGGCTGGGGATGGGCTGGGTCCTGACTGGGCTTGTGCAGGGACTGTGGCAGGACTGAGGCATGGCAGGAACTGGGCTGGGGCTGGGCTGGGGCTGGGACTGGGTCCAGGGCAGTTGCTGGACTGGGGCTGGGGCTAGGGTGGGGGCAGGGGCAGGGGCAGGGGCTGGCCTGCGGCCGAGGGTGGGGCTGGGGCTGGGGCTGAGGGCAGGGGCCGGGGCTGGGGACAGGGCTGGGGCCAGAGCTGGGGCAGAGCTGGGGCTGGGCTGGGGCTGGGTTCAGGGCAGGTCTGGGGCTGGGGGCAGGGCTGGGCTGGGCTGGGGATGAGGCTGGGACCAGGACTGGGCTGGGGCAGGGCTGGGGCTGGGGCTGGGCTGGGGCCAAGGTTGGGGCTGGGGCTGGGGCTGGGGCTGCGGACAGGGCTGGGGCTAGGGCTGAGGTAGGGGTAGGGCTGGGGCTGGATTGGGGCCAGGGCTGGGGCAGGACTAGGCTTGAGGCTGGGCCTTGGGCTGGGGCTGGGTTGGCGCAGGGCTGGGGCTGGGGCTGGAACCAAGGCATGGGCAGGGCTGGGGCTGGGGCTGGAGCCGGGGCTGGGGCAGGAGCCAGCGCTGGGGCAGGGCCGGGGCTAGGCTGGGGCAGGGCCTGGGGCTGGGCTGTGGCTGGGGCTGGGGACAGGGCTGGGGCCAGGCTGGGTCTGGGTCTGGGCTGAGGGCAGGGCTGGGGCTGGGGGCTGGGATGGGGCAGGACTGGGACTGGGGGCAGGGGCACGGGCTGAGGCTGGGGACAGGGCTAGGGCTGGAGCTAGGGCAGGGCTGGGGCCAGGCTGGGGCTGGGTTTGGCTCAGGGCTGGGGCTGGGTGCTGGGATGGGGGCAGGACTGGCACTGGGGCAGGGACACGGGCTGGGGCTGGGGCAGGGCTAGGTTAGGGCTGGGCAGGGGCTGGGGCTGGGTCAGGGCTGGGCTAGGGCTGGGCTGGGGCCGGGGGTGGGGCTGGGACTGGGGCTGGGTCCAGGGCTGGGGCAGGGCTGTGGCTGGGTGTCGTGGGGTGGAAGGGCAAGGCCAAGAAGCCTCCTCCCTTCCCCCTTGTAAGGCAAAGGGAAAGAAACTTGGAGGGAAAGGAAAAAAAAAACGCACAAGCTGAATTAGCAAGGCAAGTGGAGCTATATTTACAAAGCAATGTAGGGTATGCAGGCGAATATTTACAAATTTACAATATCTACAATATATACAAAGATATACAACAGAGTAACACAGAAATGAGAGTGACCCCCCTCGGCAGAGGGGGTTTCCCACCTCCGCTCTCCCCTCTCTCCCCCCCCTTTCCCCAGAATGGGATAGAAAGAGAAAGAAAAGAGAGGAAAAAAAATGTTAGAAGCAGTTCGTGTTAATTGGAAGGGAGTTAATACCGGCTGTTATCTGGTCTTCAAGGCCGAGGCCTTGGCAGAAAGCCGAGCAGAGAAAGAGAGCTGCTGCACCGTGGAGAGGCGGAAGCAAGACTAAAGATAGAAGTACCAGAGTGCCCAGTTCACTCCCAGTTCACTCCCAGTTCAGAAGGTGCTTCCTCCCACTTCACCAATGAAATAGTTTAGATTATTCTTTCCGTTTAGAAATTTCCGTCCACCATATTCCCTTTCTTAAGGGGGGCAACGTCAACCGGCCCACACTGAGGTTGGGCTGGGGCAGGGCCGGGGCTGGGGGCTGGGCTGGAGCTGGGCTTGGGCTGGGGGCAGGGCTGGGCCTGGGGCTGGGGCTGGGGCTGGGGCTGGGGCTGGGCTAGGGCTGGGCTGGGGCAGAGGCTGCGGGCCGGGGGTGGGGCTGGGGCTAGGGCAGGGCTGGGCCTGGGCTGGGGATGAGGCTGGGGTGGGCTGGAGCTGGGTCCAGGGCAGGGGCTGGGCTGGGGCTGGGGCTGGGCTGGGGGGCAGAGCTGGGGATGGGGCAGGGCTGAGGTCAGGCCTGGGGCTGGGGCAAGGGCCGGGGCTGGGGACAGGACTGGGGCCAGAGCTGGGGCAGGGCTGGGGTCGGGCTGGGGCTGGGTTTGGTGCAGGGCTGGGGCTGGGGCAGGGCGGGGGCTGGAGCAGGGCTGGGCTAGGGCTGGGCTGGGGCCGGGGCTGCAGCCGGGGGTGGGGCTGGGGCTGGGGCACGGCTTGGCCTGGGCTGGGGATGAGGCTGGGGTGGGGCTGGGGCTGGGTCCAGGGCAGGGGCTGGGCTGGGGCTGGGGCTAGGCTGGGGCAGGACTGGGGATGAGGCTGGGGTGGGGCTGGGGCTGGGTCCAGGACTGGGCCGGGGCAGGGACTAGGGCAGGGCTGGGGCTGGGGCTGGGGCTGGGGCTGGGGCTGGGGCTGGGCGGTGGCTGGGGCTGGAAACAAGGCTTGGGCAGGGCTGGAACTGGGGCTGGGCTGGGGCCAAGGTTGGGGCTGGGGCTGGGCTGGTGGCGAGGGTGGGGCTGGGGCTGGGGCTGCGGACAGGGCTGGGGGTAGGGCTGAGGTAGGGGTAGGGCTGGGGCTGGATTGGGGCCAGGGCTGGGGCAGGACTAGGCTTGAGGCTGGGCCTTGGGCTGGGGCTGGCTTGGCGCAGGGCTGGGGCTGGAACCAAGGCATGGGCAGGGCTGGGGTTGGGGCTGGAGCCAGGGCTGGGGCAGGAGCCGGGGCTGGGGCAGAGCTGTGGCTAGGCTGGGGTTGGGCCTGGGGCTGGGCTGTGGCTGGGGTTGGGGAGAGGGCTGGGGCTAGGCTGGGGCTGGGCCTGGGGCTGGGCTGTGGCTGGGGCTGGGGAGAGGGCTGGGGCTAGGCTGGGGATGGGCCTGGGGCTGGGTGGTGGCTGGGGCTGGGCTGGGGCAGGGCTGGGGCAGGGGCTGGGCTGGGGGCAGAGATGGGGATGGGGTTGGTCTGGGCTGGGGGGAACGGATGGGGCTGGGGCTGGGGCTGGGGCTCGGGCTGGGGGCTGGGATGCGGCAGGACTGGGACTGGGGCAGGGGCACGGGCCTAGGCTGGGGACAGGGCTAGGGCTGGAGCTAGGGCAGGGCTGGGGCCAGGCTGGGGCTGGGTTCGGCTCAGGGGTGGGGCTTGGTCCAGGGCTGGGGCTGGGCTAGGGCAGGGCTGGGGCTGGGGCTAGGGCTGGGGCTGGGCTGGGGCCAAGGGCGGAGCTTTGGCAGGGCTGGGGCTGCGTCTGGAACCAAGTCTTGGGCAGAGCTGGGGCTTGGGCTGGGCTGGGTCCGGGGCTGGGCTGTGGTAGGGCTGGCACAGGGCTGGGGCTGTGGCTGGGTCTGGGGCGGGGACTGGGACAGGGCTAGGCCTGGGGCTGGGCTGGGGCCGAGTCCGGGGCCGGGGCTGGGGCCTGGGCAGGGGCAGGGCTGGGGCAGGGCTGGAACTGGGGCTGGGCTGGGGCCAAGGTTGGGGCTGGGGCTGGGCTGGTGGCGAGGGTGGGGCTGGGGCTGGGGCTGGGGCTGCGGTCAGGGCTGGGGCTAGGGCTGAGGTAGGGGTAGGGCTGGGGCTGGATTGGGGCCAGGGCTGGGGCAGGACTAGGCTTGAGGCTGGGCCTTGGGCTGGGGCTGGGTTGGTGCAGGGATGGGGCTGGGGCTGGAACCTAGGCTTGCGCAGGGGTGGGGCTGGTGCTGGAGCCAGGGTTGGGGCAGGAGCCAGGGCTGGGGCAGGGCTGAGGTCAGGCCTGGGGCTGCGGCTGGGGCAGGCCTGGGGCTGGGGCTGGGGCTGGGCCTGGGGCTGGGCTGTGGCTGGGGCTGGGGACAGGGCTGGGGCCAGGCTGTGTCTGGGGCTGGGCTGAGGGCAGGGCTGGGGCTGGGGGCTGGGATGGGGCAGGACTGGGACTGGGGCAGGGGCACGGGCCGAGGCTGGGGCCAGGGCTAGGGCTGGAGCTAGAGCAGGGCTGGGGCCAGGCTGGGGCTGGGTTCGGCTCAGGGGTGGGGCTTGGTCCAGGGCTGGGGCTGGGCTAGGGCCGGGCTGGGGCTGGGGCTGGGCTGGGGCTGGGTCCAGGGCTGTGGCTGGGCTGTGGCTGGAGCTGGGATGGGGCACGGCTGGGGCTGGGGCTCGGGCTGGACAGGGGCTGGGCCGGGGCAGGGCTGGGGCTGGGGCAGGGCTGGGGCTGGGCTGGGGCTGGGCTGGGGCGGGGCTGCGAATGGGTCTGGATCCAGGGCTGGGGGCTGGGCAGGGCTGGGGCTTGGCTGGGGCAGGGCTGGGGCTGGGGCTGGGGGCTGGGCAGGGGCTGGGCCGGGGCAGGGCTGGGGCTGGGGCAGGGCTGCGGCTGGGCTGAGGCTGGGTTCGGTTCAGGGCTGGGGCTGGGGCAGGGCTGGGCTGGGGCCGGGGATGGGGCCGTGAGTGGGGCTTGGCTGGGGCTGGGGCTGGGCTGGGGCTGGGCCGGGGCAGGGCTGGGCCTGGGATGGGGATGAGGCTGGGGTGGGGCTGGGGCCGAGTCCAGGGCAGGGGCTGGGCTGGGGCTGGGGCTAGGCTGGGTCTGGGTCTGGGGCTGTGCTGGTGCTGTGCTGGGGGTGGGCTGGGGACTAGGGCTGGGGACAGGGCTGACACAGGGCTGGGGCTGGGCTGGGGGCAGGGGCTGGGGCCTGGGGTAGGGCTGGGGCTGAGGTTGGGGCCGGGGCTGGGGCTGGAGAAGGCTGGAGGCTGGGCCTTGGGCTGGGCCTGGGGGCAGGTCTGGGCTGGGGGCATGGCTGCGGCTGGGTTGGGGGCAGGGCTGGGGCTGGGGCTGGGGCCGGGGCTGGGGGCAGGACTGAGGCTGGGGCAGGGCTGGGTCTTGGTCTGGGTCTGGGTCTGGGTCTGGGGGCAGGGCTGGGGCTTTGGCTGGGGCTGGGGCAGGGCTGGGGCTGGGGCTGTAACCAAGTCTTGGGCAGGGCTGGGGCTGGGGCTGGGGCTGGGGCAGGGGGCCGGGGCAGGGCTGAGGCTGGGCATGGACCGTGACTGGGCAGGGGTAGGGCTGGGGCAGCGGCTGGGCTGGGGGCGAGGGTGGGGCTGGGGCTGGGGCTGGGGCTGCGGACTGGGTTGGGGCCGAGCTAGGGCTGGGCTGAGGGCAGGGCTGGGCTAGGGCTGGGGTTCGGGCAGGGCTGGGGCTGGGGCTGAGGCTGGGCTGGGGTCTGGGCTGGGCCTGGGACAGGGCTGGGGCCCGAGGCTGGGGAAGGGCTGGGGTAGGGCTGGGGCTGGGGCTGGGCGGCGGCCAAGGCTGGGGCAGGGCTGGGGCAGGGCTGGGGCTGGGGCTGGGCTGGGACTTGGGATGGGGCAGGGCTGGGCCTGGGCTGGGACCAGGAATGGGCTGGGGCAGAGACTAGGGCAGGGCTGGGGCTGGGGCTGGGGCGGGGGGCCGGGTTAGGGCTGGGCTGGGGGCAAGGATGGGGCTGGGCCTGGGGCTGGGCTGGGCTGCGGCTGGGGACAGGGCTGGGGCCAGGCTGGGGCTGGGGCTGGGGCTGGGCTGGGCTGGGGCTGGGGCTGGGCTGAGGGCACGGCTGGGCTAGGCCTGGGGGCTGGGGCAGTACTAGGTTAGGGCTGGGCTGAGGCCGGGGCTGGGACTGGGACTGGGGCAGGGCAGGGCTGGGCTAGGGATGGGCTGGGGCTGGGGCTGGGGCTGGGGCCGGGGGAAGGGCTGGGGCTGGGTCCAGGGCTGGGGCTGGCCTGTGGCTGGGGCTGGGCTGGGGCCGAGGGTGGGGCTGGGGCTAGGGCTGAGGGCAGGGCTGGGCTAGGGCTGGGGCTGGGGCAGGGGCCGGGGCTGGGGACAGGGCTGGGGGCCAGAGCTGGGGCATGGCTGGAGCAGGGCTGGGGCTGGGTTCGGTGCAGGGCTGGGGCTTGGGGCAGGGCTGGGCTAGGGCTGGGCTGGGGCCGGGGCTTGGGCCGTGAGTGGGGCTTGGCTGGGACCAGGGCTGGGGCCGGGGGTGGGGCTGGGGCTGGGGCAGGGCTGGGCCTGGGCTGGGGATGAGGCTGGGTTGGGGCTGGGGCTAGGCTGGGGCAGGGCTGGGGGCTGGGCTGGGGCTGGGCGGTGGCTGAGGCTGGGCTGGGGCAGGGCTGGAGCTGGGGCTGGGCTGGGGGCAGGGATGGGGCTGGGGCTGGGGCTGGGGCTTGGGCTGGGGCAGGGCTGGGCCTGGGCTGGGGATGAGGCTGGGGTGGGGCTGGGGCTGGGTCCAGGGCAGGGCTGGGCTTGGGCTGGGCTGGGACTGGGGCTGGGCTGTGGTAGGGCTGGCACAGGGCTGGGGCTGTGGCTGGGTCTGGGGCGGGGATTGGGACAGGGCTAGGCCTGGGGCTGGGCTGGGGCCGAGGTCTGGGGCGGGGGCTGGGGCAGGGCTGGAACTGGGGCTGGGCTGGGGCCAAGGTTGGGGCTGGGGCTGGGCTGGGGCCAAGGTTGGGGCTGGGGCTGGGCTGGTGGCGAGGGGTGGGGCCGGGGCTGGAGCTGGGGCTGCGGACAGGGCTTGGGCTAGGGCTGAGGTAGGGGTAGGGCTGGGGCTGGATTGGGGCCAAGGCTGGGGCAGGACTAGGCTTGAGGCTGGGCGTTGGGCTGGGGCTGGGTTGGCGCAGGGCTGGGGCTGGGGCTGGAACCAAGGCATGGGCAGGGCTGGGGCTGGCGCTGGAGCCAGGGCTGGGGCAGGAGCCGGGGCTGGGCCAGGGCTGAGGTCAGGCCTGGGGCTGCGGCTGGGGCAGGCCTGGGGCTGGGGCTGGGGCTGGGCCTGGGGCTGGGCTGTGGCTGGGGCTGGGGACAGGGCTGGGGCCAGGCTGTGTCTGGGGCTGGGCTGAGGGCAGGGCTGGGGCTGGGGGCTGGGATGGGGCAGGACTGGGACTGGGGCAGGGGCACGGGCCGAGGCTGGGGCCAGGGCTAGGGCTGGAGCTAGAGCAGGGCTGGGGCCAGGCTGGGGCTGGGTTCGGCTCAGGGGTGGGGCTTGGTCCAGGGCTGGGGCTGGGCTAGGGCCGGGCTGGGGCTGGGGCTGGGGCTGGGGCTGGGTCCAGGGCTGTGGCTGGGCTGTGGCTGGAGCTGGGATGGGGCACGGCTGGGGCTGGGGCTCGGGCTGGACAGGGGCTGGGCCGGGGCAGGGCTGGGGCTGGGGCAGGGCTGGGGCTGGGCTGGGGCTGGGCTGGGGCCGGGGCTGGGGCTGGGCAGGGGCTGGGCCGGGGCAGGGCTGGGGCTGGGCAGGGCTGGGGCTTGGCTGGGGCAGGGCTGGGGCTGGGGCTGGGGCTGGGCAGGGGCTGGGCCGGGGCAGGGCTGGGGCTGGGGCAGGGCTGCGGCTGGGCTGGGGCTGGGTTCGGTTCAGGGCTGGGGCTGGGGCAGGGCTGGGCTGGGGCCGGGGATGGGGCCGTGAGTGGGGCTTGGCTGGGGCTGGGGCTGGGCTGGGGCTGGGCCGGGGCAGGGCTGGGCCTGGGATGGGGATGAGGCTGGGGTGGGGCTGGGGCCGAGTCCAGGGCAGGGGCTGGGCTGGGGCTGGGGCTAGGCTGGGTCTGGGTCTGGGGCTGTGCTGGTGCTGTGCTGGGGGTGGGCTGGGGACTAGGGCTGGGACAGGGCTGACACAGGGCTGGGGCTGGGCTGGGGGCAGGGGCTGGGGCCTGGGGTAGGGGCTGGGACTGAGGTTGGGGCCGGGGCTGGGGCTGGAGAAGGCTGGAGGCTGGGCCTTGGGCTGGGCCTGGGGGCAGGTCTGGGCTGGGGGCATGGCTGCGGCTGGGTTGGGGGCAGGGCTGGGGCTGGGGCTGGGGCCGGGGCTGGGGCAGGACTGAGGCTGGGGCAGGGCTGGGTCTTGGTCTGGGTCTGGGTCTGGGTCTGGGGCAGGGCTGGGGCTTTGGCTGGGGCTGGGGCAGGGCTGGGGCTGGGGCTGTAACCAAGTCTTGGGCAGGGCTGGGGCTGGGGCTGGGGCTGGGGCAGGGCCTGGCACAGGGCTGGGGCTGGGGCAGGGCTGGGCCTGGGCTGGGGATGAGGCTGGGTTGGGGCTGGGGCTAGGCTGGGGCAGGGCTGGGGCTGGGCTGGGGCTGGGCGGTGGCTGAGGCTGGGCTGGGGCAGGGCTGGGGCCTGGGCTGGGGGATGAGGCTGGGTTGGGGCTGGGGCTAGGCTGGGGCAGGGCTGGGGTCTGGGCTGGGGGCTGGGCGGTGGCTGGGGCTGGGTCCAGGGCAGGGCTGGGCTTGGGCTGGGCTGGGACTGGGGCTGGGCTGTGGTAGGGCTGGCACAGGGCTGGGGCTGGGGCAGGGCTGGGCCTGGGCTGGGGATGAGGCTGGGTTGGGGCTGGGGCTAGGCTGGGGCAGGGCTGGGTGGGGGCTGGGCTGGGGCTGGGCGGTGGCTGAGGCTGGGCTGGGGCAGGGCTGGGCCTGGGCTGGGGATGAGGCTGGGGTGGGGCTGGGGCTGGGTCCAGGGCAGGGCTGGGCTTGGGCTGGGCTGGGACTGGGGCTGGGCTGTGGTAGGGCTGGCACAGGGCTGGGGCTGTGGGCTGGGTCCTGGGGCGGGGATTGGGACAGGGCTAGGCCTGGGGCTGGGCTGGGGGCCGAGTCTGGGGCGGGGGCTGGGGCAGGGCTGGAACTGGGGCTGGGCTGGGGCCAAGGTTGGGGGCTGGGGCTGGGCTGGGGCCAAGGTTGGGGCTGGGGCTGGGCTGGGTGGCGAGGGTGGGGCCGGGGCTGGAGCTGGGGCTGCGGACAGGGCTTGGGCTAGGGCTGAGGTAGGGGTAGGGCTGGGGCTGGATTGGGGGCCAAGGCTGGGGCAGGGACTAGGCTTGAGGCTGGGCGTTGGGCTGGGGCTGGGTTGGCGCAGGGCTGGGGCTGGGGCTGGAACCAAGGCATGGGCAGGGCTGGGGCTGGCGCTGGAGCCAGGGCTGGGGCAGGAGCCGGGGCTGGGCCAGGGGCTGAGGTCAGGCCTGGGGCTGCGGCTGGGGCAGGCCTGGGGCTGGGGCTGGGGCTGGGCCTGGGGCTGGGCTGTGGCTGGGGCTGGGGACAGGGCTGGGGCCAGGCTGTGTCTGGGGCTGGGCTGAGGGCAGGGCTGGGGCTGGGGGCTGGGATGGGGCAGGACTGGGACTGGGGCAGGGGCACGGGCCGAGGCTGGGGCCAGGGCTAGGGCTGGAGCTAGAGCAGGGCTGGGGCCAGGCTGGGGCTGGGTTCGGCTCAGGGGTGGGGGCTTGGTCCAGGGCTGGGGCTGGGCTAGGGCCGGGCTGGGGCTGGGGCTGGGCTGGGGCTGGGTCCAGGGCTGTGGCTGGGCTGTGGCTGGAGCTGGGATGGGGCACGGCTGGGGCTGGGGCTCGGGCTGGACAGGGGCTGGGCCGGGGCAGGGCTGGGGCTGGGCAGGGCTGGGGCTGGGCTGGGGCTGGGGCTGGGGGCCGGGGCTGCGAATGGGTCTGGATCCAGGGCTGGGGCTGGGCAGGGCTGGGGCTTGGCTGGGGCAGGGCTGGGGCTGGGGCTGGGGCTGGGCAGGGGCTGGGCCGGGGCAGGGCTGGGGCTGGGGCAGGGCTGCGGCTGGGCTGGGGCTGGGTTCGGTTCAGGGCTGGGGCTGGGGCAGGGCTGGGCTGGGGCCGGGGATGGGGCCGTGAGTGGGGCTTGGCTTGGGGCTGGGGGCTGGGCTGGGGCTGGGCCGGGGCAGGGCTGGGCCTGGGATGGGGATGAGGCTGGGGGTGGGGCTGGGGCCGAGTCCAGGGCAGGGGCTGGGCTGGGGCTGGGGCTAGGCTGGGTCTGGGTCTGGGGCTGTGCTGGTGCTGTGCTGGGGGTGGGCTGGGGACTAGGGCTGGGACAGGGCTGACACAGGGCTGGGGCTGGGCTGGGGGCAGGGGCTGGGGCCTGGGGTAGGGCTGGGACTGAGGTTGGGGCCGGGGCTGGGGCTGGAGAAGGCTGGAGGCTGGGCCTTGGGCTGGGCCTGGGGGGCAGGTCTGGGCTGGGGGCATGGCTGCGGCTGGGTTGGGGGCAGGGCTGGGGCTGGGGCTGGGGCCGGGGCTGGGGCAGGACTGAGGCTGGGGCAGGGCTGGGTCTTGGTCTGGGTCTGGGTCTGGGTCTGGGGCAGGGCTGGGGCTTTGGCTGGGGCTGGGGCAGGGCTGGGGCTGGGGCTGTAACCAAGTCTTGGGCAGGGCTGGGGCTGGGGCTGGGGCTGGGGCAGGGGCCGGGGCAGGGCTGAGGCTGGGCATGGACCGTGACTGGGCAGGGGTAGGGCTGGGGGCAGCGGCTGGGCTGGGGGCGAGGGTGGGGCTGGGGCTGGGGCTGGGGCTGCGGACTGGGTTGGGGCCGAGCTAGGGGCTGGGCTGAGGGCAGGGCTGGGGCTAGGGCTGGGGTTCGGGCAGGGCTGGGGCTGGGGCTGAGGCTGGGCTGGGGTCTGGGCTGGGCCTGGGACAGGGCTGGGCCCGAGGCTGGGGAAGGGCTGGGGGTAGGGCTGGGGCTGGGGCTGGGCGGCGGCCAAGGCTGGGGCAGGGCTGGGGCAGGGCTGGGGCTGGGGCTGGGCTGGGACTTGGGATGGGGCAGGGCTGGGCCTGGGCTGGGACCAGGAATGGGCTGGGGCAGAGACTAGGGCAGGGCTGGGGGCTGGGGCTGGGGCGGGGGCCGGGTTAGGGCTGGGCTGGGGGCAAGGATGGGGCTGGGCCTGGGGCTGGGCTGGGCTGCGGCTGGGGGACAGGGCTGGGGCCAGGCTGGGGCTGGGGCTGGGGGGCTGGGCTGGGCTGGGGGCTGGGGCTGGGCTGAGGGCACGGCTGGGCTAGGCCTGGGGGCTGGGGCAAGTACTAGGTTAGGGCTGGGGCTGAGGCCGGGGGCTGGGACTGGGACTGGGGCAGGGCAGGGCTGGGCTAGGGATGGGCTGGGGCTGGGGCTGGGGCTGGGGCCCGGGGGGAAGGGGCTGGGGCTGGGTCCAGGGCTGGGGCTGGCCTGTGGCTGGGGCTGGGCTGGGGCCGAGGGTGGGGCTGGGGCTAGGGCTGAGGGCAGGGCTGGGCTAGGGCTGGGGGCTGGGGGCAGGGGCCGGGGCTGGGGACAGGGCTGGGGCCAGAGCTGGGGCATGGCTGGAGCAGGGCTGGGGCTGGGTTCGGTGCAGGGCTGGGGCTGGGGCAGGGCTGGGCTAGGGCTGGGCTGGGGCCGGGGCTTGGGCCGTGAGTGGGGCTTGGCTGGGACCAGGGCTGGGGCCGGGGGTGGGGCTGGGGCTGGGGCAGGGCTGGGCCTGGGCTGGGGATGAGGCTGGGGTGGGGCTG
>NW_027143681.1:0-51052 GCF_026170545.1 Melanerpes formicivorus
AAACCTAAAGGGAAAGACCTAGCACCAAATCCAATTTGCCCATCTGATCTAACTTCTGGAGGCAGTCAAAATGAGCCTTAGAATTCTTCCCTACCTTATTCCTGTGCTGAGATACAGGCTGCTCCAACCTGCTGTAAAATGCTTGATTTCGAGAGTGAGCGAAACTAATGAAAACATTGTTGGGGTAAAACCTAAAGGGAAAGACCTAGCACCAAATCCAATTTGCCATCTGATCTAACTTCTGGAGGCAGTCAAAATGAGCCTTAGAATTCTTCCCTACCTTATTCCTGTGCTGAGATACAGGCTGCTCCAACCTGCTGTAAAATGCTTGATTTCGAGAGTGAGCGAAACTAATGAAAACATTGTTGGGGTAAAACCTAAAGGGAAAGACCTAGCACCAAATCCAATTTGCCATCTGATCTAACTTCTGGAGGCAGTCAAAATGATCCTTAGAATTCTTCCCTACCTTATTCCTGTGCTGAGATACAGGCTGCTCCAACCTGCTGTAAAATGCTTGATTTCGAGAGTGAGCGAAACTAATGAAAACATTGTTGGGGTAAAACCTAAAGGGCAAGACCTAGCACCAAATCCAATTTGCCATCTGATCTAACTTCTGGAGGCAGTCAAAATGAGCCTTAGAATTCTTCCCTACCTTATTCCTGTGCTGAGATACAGGCTGCTCCAACCTGCTGTAAAATGCTTGATTTCGAGAGTGAGCGAAACTAATGAAAACATTGTTGGGGGTAAAACCTAAAGGGAAAGACCTAGCATCAAATCCAATTTGCTATCTGATCTAACTTCTGGAGGCAGTCAAAATGATCCTTAGAATTCTTCCCTACCTTATTCCTGTGCTGAGATACAGGCTGCTCCAACCTGCTGTAAAATGCTTGATTTCGAGAGTGAGCGAAACTAATGAAAACATTGTTGGGGTAAAACCTAAAGGGAAAGACCTAGCACCAAATCCAATTTGCCATCTGATCTAACTTCTGGAGGCAGTCAAAATGAGCCTTAGAATTCTTCCCTACCTTATTCCTGTGCTGAGATACAGGCTGCTCCAACCTGCTGTAAAATGCTTGATTTCGAGAGTGAGCGAAACTAATGAAAACATTGTTGGGGTAAAACCTAAAGGGAAAGACCTAGCACCAAATCCAATTTGCCATCTGATCTAACTTCTGGAGGCAGTCAAAATGAGCCTTAGAATTCTTCCCTACCTTATTCCTGTGCTGAGATACAGGCTGCTCCAACCTGCTGTAAAATGCTTGATTTCGAGAGTGAGCGAAACTAATGAAAACATTGTTGGGGGTAAAACCTAAAGGGAAAGACCTAGCACCAAATCCAATTTGCCATCTGATCTAACTTCTGGAGGCAGTCAAAATGAGCCTTAGAATTCTTCCCTACCTTATTCCTGTGCTGAGATACAGGCTGCTCCAACCTGCTGTAAAATGCTTGATTTCGAGAGTGAGCGAAACTAATGAAAACATTGTTGGGGTAAAACCTAAAGGGAAAGACCTAGCACCAAATCCAATTTGCCATCTGATCTAACTTCTGGAGGCAGTCAAAATGATCCTTAGAATTCTTCCCCTACCTTATTCCTGTGCTGAGATACAGGCTGCTCCAACCTGCTGTAAAATGCTTGATTTCGAGATGTGAGCGAAACTAATGAAAACATTGTTGGGGTAAAACCTAAAGGGAAAGACCTAGCACCAAATCCAATTTGCCATCTGATCTAACTTCTGGAGGCAGTCAAAATGATCCTTAGAATTCTTCCCTACCTTATTCCTGTGCTGAGATACAGGCTGCTCCAACCTGCTGTAAAATGCTTGATTTCGAGAGTGAGCGAAACTAATGAAAACATTGTTGGGGTAAAACCTAAAGGGAAAGACCTAGCACCAAATCCAATTTGCCATCTGATCTAACTTCTGGAGGCAGTCAAAATGATCCTTAGAATTCTTCCCTACCTTATTCCTGTGCTGAGATACAGGCTGCTCCAACCTGCTGTAAAATGCTTGATTTCGAGAGTGAGCGAAACTAATGAAAACATTGTTGGGGTAAAACCTAAAGGGAAAGACCTAGCACCAAATCCAATTTGCCATCTGATCTAACTTCTGGAGGTCAGTCAAAATGATCCTTAGAATTCTTCCCTACCTTATTCCTGTGCTGAGATACAGGCTGCTCCAACCTGCTGTAAAATGCTTGATTTCGAGAGTGAGCGAAACTAATGAAAACATTGTTGGGGTAAAACCTAAAGGGAAAGACCTAGCACCAAATCCAATTTGCCATCTGATCTAACTTCTGGAGGCAGTCAAAATGAGCCTTAGAATTCTTCCCTACCTTATTCCTGTGCTGAGATACAGGCTGCTCCAACCTGCTGTAAAATGCTTGATTTCGAGAGTGAGCGAAACTAATGAAAACATTGTTGGGGTAAAACCTAAAGGGAAAAGACCTAGCATCAAATCCAATTTGCTATCTGATCTAACTTCTGGAGGCAGTCAAAATGATCCTTAGAATTCTTCCCTACCTTATTCCTGTGCTGAGATACAGGCTGCTCCAACCTGCTGTAAAATGCTTGATTTCGAGAGTGAGCGAAACTAATGAAAACATTGTTGGGGTAAAACCTAAAGGGAAAGACCTAGCACCAAATCCAATTTGCCATCTGATCTAACTTCTGGAGGCAGTCAAAATGAGCCTTAGAATTCTTCCCTACCTTATTCCTGTGCTGAGATACAGGCTGCTCCAACCTGCTGTAAAATGCTTGATTTCGAGAGTGAGCGAAACTAATGAAAACATTGTTGGGGTAAAACCTAAAGGGAAAGACCTAGCACCAAATCCAATTTGCCATCTGATCTAACTTCTGGAGGCAGTCAAAATGAGCCTTAGAATTCTTCCCTACCTTATTCCTGTGCTGAGATACAGGCTGCTCCAACCTGCTGTAAAATGCTTGATTTCGAGAGTGAGCGAAACTAATGAAAACATTGTGGGGGTAAAACCTAAAGGGAAAGACCTAGCACCAAATCCAATTTGCCATCTGATCTAACTTCTGGAGGCAGTCAAAATGAGCCTTAGAATTCTTCCCTACCTTATTCCTGTGCTGAGATACAGGCTGCTCCAACCTGCTGTAAAATGCTTGATTTCGAGAGTGAGCGAAACTAATGAAAACATTGTTGGGGTAAAACCTAAAGGGAAAGACCTAGCACCAAATCCAATTTGCCATCTGATCTAACTTCTGGAGGCAGTCAAAATGAGCCTTAGAATTCTTCCCTACCTTATTCCTGTGCTGAGATACAGGGCTGCTCCAACCTGCTGTAAAATGCTTGATTTCGAGAGTGAGCGAAACTAATGAAAACATTGTTGGGGTAAAACCTAAAGGGAAAGACCTAGCACCAAATCCAATTTGCCATCTGATCTAACTTCTGGAGGCAGTCAAAATGAGCCTTAGAATTCTTCCCTACCTTATTCCTGTGCTGAGATACAGGCTGCTCCAACCTGCTGTAAAATGCTTGATTTCGAGAGTGAGCGAAACTAATGAAAACATTGTTGGGGTAAAACCTAAAGGGAAAGGACCTAGCACCAAATCCAATTTGCCATCTGATCTAACTTCTGGAGGCAGTCAAAATGAGCCTTAGAATTCTTCCCTACCTTATTCCCTGTGCTGAGATACAGGCTGCTCCAACCTGCTGTAAAATGCTTGATTTCGAGAGTGAGCGAAACTAATGAAAACATTGTTGGGGTAAAACCTAAAGGGAAAGACCTAGCACCAAATCCAATTTGCCATCTGATCTAACTTCTGGAGGCAGTCAAAATGATCCTTAGAATTCTTCCCTACCTTATTCCTGTGCTGAGATACAGGCTGCTCCAACCTGCTGTAAAAATGCTTGATTTCGAGAGTGAGCGAAACTAATGAAAACATTGTTGGGGTAAAACCTAAAGGGAAAGACCTAGCACCAAATCCAATTTGCCATCTGATCTAACTTCTGGAGGCAGTCAAAATGAGCCTTAGAATTCTTCCCTACCTTATTCCTGTGCTGAGATACAGGCTGCTCCAACCTGCTGTAAAATGCTTGATTTCGAGAGTGAGCGAAACTAATGAAAACATTGTTGGGGTAAAACCTAAAGGGAAAGACCTAGCACCAAATCCAATTTGCCATCTGATCTAACTTCTGGAGGCAGTCAAAATGAGCCTTAGAATTCTTCCCTACCTTATTCCTGTGCTGAGATACAGGCTGCTCCAACCTGCTGTAAAATGCTTGATTTCGAGAGTGAGCGAAACTAATGAAAACATTGTTGGGGGTAAAACCTAAAGGGAAAGACCTAGCACCAAATCCAATTTGCCATCTGATCTAACTTCTGGAGGCAGTCAAAATGAGCCTTAGAATTCTTCCCTACCTTATTCCTGTGCTGAGATACAGGCTGCTCCAACCTGCTGTAAAATGCTTGATTTCGAGAGTGAGCGAAACTAATGAAAACATTGTTGGGGTAAAACCTAAAGGGAAAGACCTAGCACCAAATCCAATTTGCCATCTGATCTAACTTCTGGAGGCAGTCAAAATGATCCTTAGAATTCTTCCCTACCTTATTCCTGTGCTGAGATACAGGCTGCTCCAACCTGCTGTAAAATGCTTGATTTCGAGAGTGAGCGAAACTAATGAAAACATTGTTGGGGTAAAACCTAAAGGGGAAAGACCTAGCACCAAATCCAATTTGCCATCTGATCTAACTTCTGGAGGCAGTCAAAATGAGCCTTAGAATTCTTCCCTACCTTATTCCTGTGCTGAGATACAGGCTGCTCCAACCTGCTGTAAAATGCTTGATTTCGAGAGTGAGCGAAACTAATGAAAACATTGTTGGGGTAAAACCTAAAGGGAAAGACCTAGCACCAAATCCAATTTGCCATCTGATCTAACTTCTGGAGGGCAGTCAAAATGAGCCTTAGAATTCTTCCCTACCTTATTCCTGTGCTGAGATACAGGCTGCTCCAACCTGCTGTAAAATGCTTGATTTCGAGAGTGAGCGAAACTAATGAAAACATTGTTGGGGTAAAACCTAAAGGGAAAGACCTAGCATCAAATCCAATTTGCTATCTGATCTAACTTCTGGAGGCAGTCAAAATGATCCTTAGAATTCTTCCCTACCTTATTCCTGTGCTGAGATACAGGCTGCTCCAACCTGCTGTAAAATGCTTGATTTCGAGAGTGAGCGAAACTAATGAAAACATTGTTGGGGTAAAACCTAAAGGGAAAGACCTAGCACCAAATCCAATTTGCCATCTGATCTAACTTCTGGAGGCAGTCAAAATGAGCCTTAGAATTCTTCCCTACCTTATTCCTGTGCTGAGATACAGGCTGCTCCAACCTGCTGTAAAATGCTTGATTTCGAGAGTGAGCTAAACTAATGAAAACATTGTTGGGGTAAAACCTAAAGGGAAAGACCTAGCACCAAATCCAATTTGCCATCTGATCTAACTTCTGGAGGCAGTCAAAATGAGCCTTAGAATTCTTCCCTACCTTATTCCTGTGCTGAGATACAGGCTGCTCCAACCTGCTGTAAAATGCTTGATTTCGAGAGTGAGCGAAACTAATGAAAACATTGTGGGGGTAAAACCTAAAGGGGAAAGACCTAGCACCAAATCCAATTTGCCATCTGATCTAACTTCTGGAGGCAGTCAAAATGAGCCTTAGAATTCTTCCCTACCTTATTCCTGTGCTGAGATACAGGCTGCTCCAACCTGCTGTAAAATGCTTGATTTCGAGAGTGAGCGAAACTAATGAAAACATTGTTGGGGTAAAACCTAAAGGGAAAGACCTAGCACCAAATCCAATTTGCCATCTGATCTAACTTCTGGAGGCAGTCAAAATGATCCTTAGAATTCTTCCCTACCTTATTCCTGTGCTGAGATACAGGCTGCTCCAACCTGCTGTAAAATGCTTGATTTCGAGAGTGAGCGAAACTAATGAAAACATTGTTGGGGTAAAACCTAAAGGGAAAGACCTAGCACCAAATCCAATTTGCCATCTGATCTAACTTCTGGAGGCAGTCAAAATGAGCCTTAGAATTCTTCCCTACCTTATTCCTGTGCTGAGATACAGGCTGCTCCAACCTGCTGTAAAATGCTTGATTTCGAGAGTGAGCGAAACTAATGAAAACATTGTTGGGGTAAAACCTAAAGGGAAAGACCTAGCACCAAATCCAATTTGCCATCTGATCTAACTTCTGGAGGCAGTCAAAATGAGCCTTAGAATTCTTCCCTACCTTATTCCTGTGCTGAGATACAGGCTGCTCCAACCTGCTGTAAAATGCTTGATTTCGAGAGTGAGCGAAACTAATGAAAACATTGTTGGGGTAAAACCTAAAGGGAAAGGACCTAGCACCAAATCCAATTTGCCATCTGATCTAACTTCTGGAGGCAGTCAAAATGAGCCTTAGAATTCTTCCCTACCTTATTCCTGTGCTGAGATACAGGCTGCTCCAACCTGCTGTAAAATGCTTGATTTCGAGAGTGAGCGAAACTAATGAAAACATTGTTGGGGTAAAACCTAAAGGGAAAGACCTAGCACCAAATCCAATTTGCCATCTGATCTAACTTCTGGAGGCAGTCAAAATGAGCCTTAGAATTCTTCCCTACCTTATTCCTGTGCTGAGATACAGGCTGCTCCAACCTGCTGTAAAATGCTTGATTTCGAGAGTGAGCGAAACTAATGAAAACATTGTTGGGGTAAAACCTAAAGGGAAAGACCTAGCACCAAATCCAATTTGCCATCTGATCTAACTTCTGGAGGCAGTCAAAATGAGCCTTAGAATTCTTCCCTACCTTATTCCTGTGCTGAGATACAGGCTGCTCCAACCTGCTGTAAAATGCTTGATTTCGAGAGTGAGCGAAACTAATGAAAACATTGTTGGGGTAAAACCTAAAGGGAAAGACCTAGCATCAAATCCAATTTGCTATCTGATCTAACTTCTGGAGGCAGTCAAAATGATCCTTAGAATTCTTCCCTACCTTATTCCTGTGCTGAGATACAGGCTGCTCCAACCTGCTGTAAAATGCTTGATTTCGAGAGTGAGCGAAACTAATGAAAACATTGTTGGGGTAAAACCTAAAGGGAAAGACCTAGCACCAAATCCAATTTGCCATCTGATCTAACTTCTGGAGGCAGTCAAAATGAGCCTTAGAATTCTTCCCTACCTTATTCCTGTGCTGAGATACAGGCTGCTCCAACCTGCTGTAAAATGCTTGATTTCGAGAGTGAGCGAAACTAATGAAAACATTGTTGGGGTAAAACCTAAAGGGAAAGACCTAGCACCAAATCCAATTTGCCATCTGATCTAACTTCTGGAGGCAGTCAAAATGAGCCTTAGAATTCTTCCCTACCTTATTCCTGTGCTGAGATACAGGCTGCTCCAACCTGCTGTAAAATGCTTGATTTCGAGAGTGAGCGAAACTAATGAAAACATTGTTGGGGTAAAACCTAAAGGGAAAGACCTAGCACCAAATCCAATTTGCCATCTGATCTAACTTCTGGAGGCAGTCAAAATGTGCCTTAGAATTCTTCCCTACCTTATTCCTGTGCTGAGATACAGGCTGCTCCAACCTGCTGTAAAATGCTTGATTTCGAGAGTGAGCGAAACTAATGAAAACATTGTTGGGGTAAAACCTAAAGGGAAAGACCTAGCACCAAATCCAATTTGCCATCTGATCTAACTTCTGGAGGCAGTCAAAATGAGCCTTAGAATTCTTCCCTACCTTATTCCTGTGCTGAGATACAGGCTGCTCCAACCTGCTGTAAAATGCTTGATTTCGAGAGTGAGCGAAACTAATGAAAACATTGTTGGGGTAAAACCTAAAGGGAAAGACCTAGCACCAAATCCAATTTGCCATCTGATCTAACTTCTGGAGGCAGTCAAAATGATCCTTAGAATTCTTCCCTACCTTATTCCTGTGCTGAGATACAGGCTGCTCCAACCTGCTGTAAAATGCTTGATTTCGAGAGTGAGCGAAACTAATGAAAACATTGTTGGGGTAAAACCTAAAGGGAAAGACCTAGCACCAAATCCAATTTGCCATCTGATCTAACTTCTGGAGGCAGTCAAAATGATCCTTAGAATTCTTCCCTACCTTATTCCTGTGCTGAGATACAGGCTGCTCCAACCTGCTGTAAAATGCTTGATTTCGAGAGTGAGCGAAACTAATGAAAACATTGTTGGGGTAAAACCTAAAGGGAAAGACCTAGCACCAAATCCAATTTGCCATCTGATCTAACTTCTGGAGGCAGTCAAAATGAGCCTTAGAATTCTTCCCTACCTTATTCCTGTGCTGAGATACAGGCTGCTCCAACCTGCTGTAAAATGCTTGATTTCGAGAGTGAGCGAAACTAATGAAAACATTGTTGGGGTAAAACCTAAAGGGAAAGACCTAGCACCAAATCCAATTTGCCATCTGATCTAACTTCTGGAGGCAGTCAAAATGAGCCTTAGAATTCTTCCCTACCTTATTCCTGTGCTGAGATACAGGCTGCTCCAACCTGCTGTAAAATGCTTGATTTCGAGAGTGAGCGAAACTAATGAAAACATTGTTGGGGTAAAACCTAAAGGGAAAGACCTAGCACCAAATCCAATTTGCCATCTGATCTAACTTCTGGAGGCAGTCAAAATGAGCCTTAGAATTCTTCCCTACCTTATTCCTGTGCTGAGATACAGGCTGCTCCAACCTGCTGTAAAATGCTTGATTTCGAGAGTGAGCGAAACTAATGAAAACATTGTTGGGGTAAAACCTAAAGGGAAAGACCTAGCACCAAATCCAATTTGCCATCTGATCTAACTTCTGGAGGCAGTCAAAATGAGCCTTAGAATTCTTCCCTACCTTATTCCTGTGCTGAGATACAGGCTGCTCCAACCTGCTGTAAAATGCTTGATTTCGAGAGTGAGCGAAACTAATGAAAACATTGTTGGGGTAAAACCTAAAGGGAAAGACCTAGCACCAAATCCAATTTGCCATCTGATCTAACTTCTGGAGGCAGTCAAAATGATCCTTAGAATTCTTCCCTACCTTATTCCTGTGCTGAGATACAGGCTGCTCCAACCTGCTGTAAAATGCTTGATTTCGAGAGTGAGCGAAACTAATGAAAACATTGTTGGGGTAAAACCTAAAGGGAAAGACCTAGCACCAAATCCAATTTGCCATCTGATCTAACTTCTGGAGGCAGTCAAAATGATCCTTAGAATTCTTCCCTACCTTATTCCTGTGCTGAGATACAGGCTGCTCCAACCTGCTGTAAAATGCTTGATTTCGAGAGTGAGCGAAACTAATGAAAACATTGTTGGGGTAAAACCTAAAGGGAAAGACCTAGCACCAAATCCAATTTGCCATCTGATCTAACTTCTGGAGGCAGTCAAAATGAGCCTTAGAATTCTTCCCTACCTTATTCCTGTGCTGAGATACAGGCTGCTCCAACCTGCTGTAAAATGCTTGATTTCGAGAGTGAGCGAAACTAATGAAAACATTGTTGGGGTAAAACCTAAAGGGAAAGACCTAGCACCAAATCCAATTTGCCATCTGATCTAACTTCTGGAGGCAGTCAAAATGAGCCTTAGAATTCTTCCCTACCTTATTCCTGTGCTGAGATACAGGCTGCTCCAACCTGCTGTAAAATGCTTGATTTCGAGAGTGAGCGAAACTAATGAAAACATTGTTGGGGTAAAACCTAAAGGGAAAGACCTAGCACCAAATCCAATTTGCCATCTGATCTAACTTCTGGAGGCAGTCAAAATGAGCCTTAGAATTCTTCCCTACCTTATTCCTGTGCTGAGATACAGGCTGCTCCAACCTGCTGTAAAATGCTTGATTTCGAGAGTGAGCGAAACTAATGAAAACATTGTTGGGGTAAAACCTAAAGGGAAAGACCTAGCACCAAATCCAATTTGCCATCTGATCTAACTTCTGGAGGCAGTCAAAATGAGCCTTAGAATTCTTCCCTACCTTATTCCTGTGCTGAGATACAGGCTGCTCCAACCTGCTGTAAAATGCTTGATTTCGAGAGTGAGCGAAACTAATGAAAACATTGTTGGGGTAAAACCTAAAGGGAAAGACCTAGCACCAAATCCAATTTGCCATCTGATCTAACTTCTGGAGGCAGTCAAAATGAGCCTTAGAATTCTTCCCTACCTTATTCCTGTGCTGAGATACAGGCTGCTCCAACCTGCTGTAAAATGCTTGATTTCGAGAGTGAGCGAAACTAATGAAAACATTGTTGGGGTAAAACCTAAAGGGAAAGACCTAGCACCAAATCCAATTTGCCATCTGATCTAACTTCTGGAGGCAGTCAAAATGAGCCTTAGAATTCTTCCCTACCTTATTCCTGTGCTGAGATACAGGCTGCTCCAACCTGCTGTAAAATGCTTGATTTCGAGAGTGAGCGAAACTAATGAAAACATTGTTGGGGTAAAACCTAAAGGGAAAGACCTAGCACCAAATCCAATTTGCCATCTGATCTAACTTCTGGAGGCAGTCAAAATGAGCCTTAGAATTCTTCCCTACCTTATTCCTGTGCTGAGATACAGGCTGCTCCAACCTGCTGTAAAATGCTTGATTTCGAGAGTGAGCGAAACTAATGAAAACATTGTTGGGGGTAAAACCTAAAGGGAAAGACCTAGCACCAAATCCAATTTGCCATCTGATCTAACTTCTGGAGGCAGTCAAAATGAGCCTTAGAATTCTTCCCTACCTTATTCCTGTGCTGAGATACAGGCTGCTCCAACCTGCTGTAAAATGCTTGATTTCGAGAGTGAGCGAAACTAATGAAAACATTGTTGGGGTAAAACCTAAAGGGAAAGACCTAGCACCAAATCCAATTTGCCATCTGATCTAACTTCTGGAGGCAGTCAAAATGAGCCTTAGAATTCTTCCCTACCTTATTCCTGTGCTGAGATACAGGCTGCTCCAACCTGCTGTAAAATGCTTGATTTCGAGAGTGAGCGAAACTAATGAAAACATTGTTGGGGTAAAACCTAAAGGGAAAGACCTAGCACCAAATCCAATTTGCCATCTGATCTAACTTCTGGAGGCAGTCAAAATGAGCCTTAGAATTCTTCCCTACCTTATTCCTGTGCTGAGATACAGGCTGCTCCAACCTGCTGTAAAATGCTTGATTTCGAGAGTGAGCGAAACTAATGAAAACATTGTTGGGGTAAAACCTAAAGGGAAAGACCTAGCACCAAATCCAATTTGCCATCTGATCTAACTTCTGGAGGCAGTCAAAATGAGCCTTAGAATTCTTCCCTACCTTATTCCTGTGCTGAGATACAGGCTGCTCCAACCTGCTGTAAAATGCTTGATTTCGAGAGTGAGCGAAACTAATGAAAACATTGTTGGGGTAAAACCTAAAGGGAAAGACCTAGCACCAAATCCAATTTGCCATCTGATCTAACTTCTGGAGGCAGTCAAAATGATCCTTAGAATTCTTCCCTACCTTATTCCTGTGCTGAGATACAGGCTGCTCCAACCTGCTGTAAAATGCTTGATTTCGAGAGTGAGCGAAACTAATGAAAACATTGTTGGGGTAAAACCTAAAGGGAAAGACCTAGCACCAAATCCAATTTGCCATCTGATCTAACTTCTGGAGGCAGTCAAAATGATCCTTAGAATTCTTCCCTACCTTATTCCTGTGCTGAGATACAGGCTGCTCCAACCTGCTGTAAAATGCTTGATTTCGAGAGTGAGCGAAACTAATGAAAACATTGTTGGGGTAAAACCTAAAGGGAAAGACCTAGCACCAAATCCAATTTGCCATCTGATCTAACTTCTGGAGGCAGTCAAAATGAGCCTTAGAATTCTTCCCTACCTTATTCCTGTGCTGAGATACAGGCTGCTCCAACCTGCTGTAAAATGCTTGATTTCGAGAGTGAGCGAAACTAATGAAAACATTGTGGGGGTAAAACCTAAAGGGAAAGACCTAGCACCAAATCCAATTTGCCATCTGATCTAACTTCTGGAGGCAGTCAAAATGAGCCTTAGAATTCTTCCCTACCTTATTCCTGTGCTGAGATACAGGCTGCTCCAACCTGCTGTAAAATGCTTGATTTCGAGAGTGAGCGAAACTAATGAAAACATTGTTGGGGTAAAACCTAAAGGGAAAGACCTAGCACCAAATCCAATTTGCCATCTGATCTAACTTCTGGAGGCAGTCAAAATGAGCCTTAGAATTCTTCCCTACCTTATTCCTGTGCTGAGATACAGGCTGCTCCAACCTGCTGTAAAATGCTTGATTTCGAGAGTGAGCGAAACTAATGAAAACATTGTGGGGGTAAAACCTAAAGGGAAAGACCTAGCACCAAATCCAATTTGCCATCTGATCTAACTTCTGGAGGCAGTCAAAATGATCCTTAGAATTCTTCCCTACCTTATTCCTGTGCTGAGATACAGGCTGCTCCAACCTGCTGTAAAATGCTTGATTTCGAGAGTGAGCGAAACTAATGAAAACATTGTTGGGGTAAAACCTAAAGGGAAAGACCTAGCACCAAATCCAATTTGCCATCTGATCTAACTTCTGGAGGCAGTCAAAATGAGCCTTAGAATTCTTCCCTACCTTATTCCTGTGCTGAGATACAGGCTGCTCCAACCTGCTGTAAAATGCTTGATTTCGAGAGTGAGCGAAACTAATGAAAACATTGTTGGGGTAAAACCTAAAGGGAAAGACCTAGCACCAAATCCAATTTGCCATCTGATCTAACTTCTGGAGGCAGTCAAAATGAGCCTTAGAATTCTTCCCTACCTTATTCCTGTGCTGAGATACAGGCTGCTCCAACCTGCTGTAAAATGCTTGATTTCGAGAGTGAGCGAAACTAATGAAAACATTGTTGGGGTAAAACCTAAAGGGAAAGACCTAGCACCAAATCCAATTTGCCATCTGATCTAACTTCTGGAGGCAGTCAAAATGATCCTTAGAATTCTTCCCTACCTTATTCCTGTGCTGAGATACAGGCTGCTCCAACCTGCTGTAAAATGCTTGATTTCGAGAGTGAGCGAAACTAATGAAAACATTGTTGGGGTAAAACCTAAAGGGAAAGACCTAGCACCAAATCCAATTTGCCATCTGATCTAACTTCTGGAGGCAGTCAAAATGAGCCTTAGAATTCTTCCCTACCTTATTCCTGTGCTGAGATACAGGCTGCTCCAACCTGCTGTAAAATGCTTGATTTCGAGAGTGAGCGAAACTAATGAAAACATTGTTGGGGTAAAACCTAAAGGGAAAGACCTAGCACCAAATCCAATTTGCCATCTGATCTAACTTCTGGAGGCAGCCAAAATGATCCTTAGAATTCATCCCTACCTTATTCCTGAGCTGAGATACAGGCTGCTCCAACCTGCTGTAAAATGCTTGATTTCGAGAGTGAGCGAAACTAATGAAAACATCGTGGGGGTAAAACCTAAAGGGAAAGACCTAGCACCAAATCCAATTTGCCATCTGATCTAACTTCTGGAGGCAGTCAAAATGATCCTTAGAATTCTTCCCTACCTTATTCCTGTGCTGAGATACAGGCTGCTCCAACCTGCTGTAAAATGCTTGATTTCGAGAGTGAGCGAAACTAATAAAAACATTGTGGGGGTAAAACCTAAAGGGAAAGACCTAGCACCAAATCCAATTTGCCATCTGATCTAACTTCTGGAGGCAGTCAAAATGAGCCTTAGAATTCTTCCCTACCTTATTCCTGTGCTGAGATACAGGCTGCTCCAACCTGCTGTAAAATGCTTGATTTCGAGAGTGAGCGAAACTAATGAAAACATTGTGGGGGTAAAACCTAAAGGGAAAGACCTAGCACCAAATCCAATTTGCCATCTGATCTAACTTCTGGAGGCAGTCAAAATGAGCCTTAGAATTCTTCCCTACCTTATTCCTGTGCTGAGATACAGGCTGCTCCAACCTGCTGTAAAATGCTTGATTTCGAGAGTGAGCGAAACTAATGAAAACATCGTGGGGGTAAAACCTAAAGGGAAAGACCTAGCACCAAATCCAATTTGCCATCTGATCTAACTTCTGGAGGCAGTCAAAATGAGCCTTAGAATTCTTCCCTACCTTATTCCTGTGCTGAGATACAGGCTGCTCCAACCTGCTGTAAAATGCTTGATTTCGAGAGTGAGCGAAACTAATGAAAACATTGTGGGGGTAAAACCTAAAGGGAAAGACCTAGCACCAAATCCAATTTGCCATCTGATCTAACTTCTGGAGGCAGTCAAAATGAGCCTTAGAATTCTTCCCTACCTTATTCCTGTGCTGAGATACAGGCTGCTCCAACCTGCTGTAAAATGCTTGATTTCGAGAGTGAGCGAAACTAATGAAAACATTGTTGGGGTAAAACCTAAAGGGAAAGACCTAGCACCAAATCCAATTTGCCATCTGATCTAACTTCTGGAGGCAGTCAAAATGAGCCTTAGAATTCTTCCCTACCTTATTCCTGTGCTGAGATACAGGCTGCTCCAACCTGCTGTAAAATGCTTGATTTCGAGAGTGAGCGAAACTAATGAAAACATTGTTGGGGTAAAACCTAAAGGGAAAGACCTAGCACCAAATCCAATTTGCCATCTGATCTAACTTCTGGAGGCAGTCAAAATGATCCTTAGAATTCTTCCCTACCTTATTCCTGTGCTGAGATACAGGCTGCTCCAACCTGCTGTAAAATGCTTGATTTCGAGAGTGAGCGAAACTAATGAAAACATTGTTGGGGTAAAACCTAAAGGGAAAGACCTAGCACCAAATCCAATTTGCCATCTGATCTAACTTCTGGAGGCAGTCAAAATGATCCTTAGAATTCTTCCCTACCTTATTCCTGTGCTGAGATACAGGCTGCTCCAACCTGCTGTAAAATGCTTGATTTCGAGAGTGAGCGAAACTAATGAAAACATTGTTGGGGTAAAACCTAAAGGGAAAGACCTAGCACCAAATCCAATTTGCCATCTGATCTAACTTCTGGAGGCAGTCAAAATGATCCTTAGAATTCTTCCCTACCTTATTCCTGTGCTGAGATACAGGCTGCTCCAACCTGCTGTAAAATGCTTGATTTCGAGAGTGAGCGAAACTAATGAAAACATTGTTGGGGTAAAACCTAAAGGGAAAGACCTAGCACCAAATCCAATTTGCCATCTGATCTAACTTCTGGAGGCAGTCAAAATGATCCTTAGAATTCTTCCCTACCTTATTCCTGTGCTGAGATACAGGCTGCTCCAACCTGCTGTAAAATGCTTGATTTCGAGAGTGAGCGAAACTAATGAAAACATTGTTGGGGTAAAACCTAAAGGGAAAGACCTAGCACCAAATCCAATTTGCCATCTGATCTAACTTCTGGAGGCAGTCAAAATGATCCTTAGAATTCTTCCCTACCTTATTCCTGTGCTGAGATACAGGCTGCTCCAACCTGCTGTAAAATGCTTGATTTCGAGAGTGAGCGAAACTAATGAAAACATTGTTGGGGTAAAACCTAAAGGGAAAGACCTAGCACCAAATCCAATTTGCCATCTGATCTAACTTCTGGAGGCAGTCAAAATGAGCCTTAGAATTCTTCCCTACCTTATTCCTGTGCTGAGATACAGGCTGCTCCAACCTGCTGTAAAATGCTTGATTTCGAGAGTGAGCGAAACTAATGAAAACATTGTTGGGGTAAAACCTAAAGGGAAAGACCTAGCACCAAATCCAATTTGCCATCTGATCTAACTTCTGGAGGCAGTCAAAATGATCCTTAGAATTCTTCCCTACCTTATTCCTGTGCTGAGATACAGGCTGCTCCAACCTGCTGTAAAATGCTTGATTTCGAGAGTGAGCGAAACTAATGAAAACATTGTTGGGGTAAAACCTAAAGGGAAAGACCTAGCACCAAATCCAATTTGCCATCTGATCTAACTTCTGGAGGCAGTCAAAATGAGCCTTAGAATTCTTCCCTACCTTATTCCTGTGCTGAGATACAGGCTGCTCCAACCTGCTGTAAAATGCTTGATTTCGAGAGTGAGCGAAACTAATGAAAACATTGTTGGGGTAAAACCTAAAGGGAAAGACCTAGCACCAAATCCAATTTGCCATCTGATCTAACTTCTGGAGGCAGCCAAAATGATCCTTAGAATTCATCCCTACCTTATTCCTGAGCTGAGATACAGGCTGCTCCAACCTGCTGTAAAATGCTTGATTTCGAGAGTGAGCGAAACTAATGAAAACATTGTGGGGGTAAAACCTAAAGGGAAAGACCTAGCACCAAATCCAATTTGCCATCTGATCTAACTTCTGGAGGCAGTCAAAATGATCCTTAGAATTCTTCCCTACCTTATTCCTGTGCTGAGATACAGGCTGCTCCAACCTGCTGTAAAATGCTTGATTTCGAGAGTGAGCGAAACTAATAAAAACATTGTGGGGGTAAAACCTAAAGGGAAAGACCTAGCACCAAATCCAATTTGCCATCTGATCTAACTTCTGGAGGCAGTCAAAATGAGCCTTAGAATTCTTCCCTACCTTATTCCTGTGCTGAGATACAGGCTGCTCCAACCTGCTGTAAAAATGCTTGATTTCGAGAGTGAGCGAAACTAATGAAAACATTGTGGGGGTAAAACCTAAAGGGAAAGACCTAGCACCAAATCCAATTTGCCATCTGATCTAACTTCTGGAGGCAGTCAAAATGAGCCTTAGAATTCTTCCCTACCTTATTCCTGTGCTGAGATACAGGCTGCTCCAACCTGCTGTAAAATGCTTGATTTCGAGAGTGAGCGAAACTAATGAAAACATTGTGGGGGTAAAACCTAAAGGGAAAGACCTAGCACCAAATCCAATTTGCCATCTGATCTAACTTCTGGAGGCAGTCAAAATGAGCCTTAGAATTCTTCCCTACCTTATTCCTGTGCTGAGATACAGGCTGCTCCAACCTGCTGTAAAATGCTTGATTTCGAGAGTGAGCGAAACTAATGAAAACATTGTGGGGGTAAAACCTAAAGGGAAAGACCTAGCACCAAATCCAATTTGCCATCTGATCTAACTTCTGGAGGCAGTCAAAATGAGCCTTAGAATTCTTCCCTACCTTATTCCTGTGCTGAGATACAGGCTGCTCCAACCTGCTGTAAAATGCTTGATTTCGAGAGTGAGCGAAACTAATGAAAACATTGTTGGGGTAAAACCTAAAGGGAAAGACCTAGCACCAAATCCAATTTGCCATCTGATCTAACTTCTGGAGGCAGTCAAAATGAGCCTTAGAATTCTTCCCTACCTTATTCCTGTGCTGAGATACAGGCTGCTCCAACCTGCTGTAAAATGCTTGATTTCGAGAGTGAGCGAAACTAATGAAAACATTGTTGGGGTAAAACCTAAAGGGAAAGACCTAGCACCAAATCCAATTTGCCATCTGATCTAACTTCTGGAGGCAGTCAAAATGATCCTTAGAATTCTTCCCTACCTTATTCCTGTGCTGAGATACAGGCTGCTCCAACCTGCTGTAAAATGCTTGATTTCGAGAGTGAGCGAAACTAATGAAAACATTGTTGGGGTAAAACCTAAAGGGAAAGACCTAGCACCAAATCCAATTTGCCATCTGATCTAACTTCTGGAGGCAGTCAAAATGATCCTTAGAATTCTTCCCTACCTTATTCCTGTGCTGAGATACAGGCTGCTCCAACCTGCTGTAAAATGCTTGATTTCGAGAGTGAGCGAAACTAATGAAAACATTGTTGGGGTAAAACCTAAAGGGAAAGACCTAGCACCAAATCCAATTTGCCATCTGATCTAACTTCTGGAGGCAGTCAAAATGAGCCTTAGAATTCTTCCCTACCTTATTCCTGTGCTGAGATACAGGCTGCTCCAACCTGCTGTAAAATGCTTGATTTCGAGAGTGAGCGAAACTAATGAAAACATTGTTGGGGTAAAACCTAAAGGGAAAGACCTAGCACCAAATCCAATTTGCCATCTGATCTAACTTCTGGAGGCAGTCAAAATGAGCCTTAGAATTCTTCCCTACCTTATTCCTGTGCTGAGATACAGGCTGCTCCAACCTGCTGTAAAATGCTTGATTTCGAGAGTGAGCGAAACTAATGAAAACATTGTTGGGGTAAAACCTAAAGGGAAAGACCTAGCACCAAATCCAATTTGCCATCTGATCTAACTTCTGGAGGCAGTCAAAATGATCCTTAGAATTCTTCCCTACCTTATTCCTGTGCTGAGATACAGGCTGCTCCAACCTGCTGTAAAATGCTTGATTTCGAGAGTGAGCGAAACTAATGAAAAACATTGTTGGGGTAAAACCTAAAGGGAAAGACCTAGCACCAAATCCAATTTGCCATCTGATCTAACTTCTGGAGGCAGTCAAAATGAGCCTTAGAATTCTTCCCTACCTTATTCCTGTGCTGAGATACAGGCTGCTCCAACCTGCTGTAAAATGCTTGATTTCGAGAGTGAGCGAAACTAATGAAAACATTGTTGGGGTAAAACCTAAAGGGAAAGACCTAGCACCAAATCCAATTTGCCATCTGATCTAACTTCTGGAGGCAGTCAAAATGAGCCTTAGAATTCTTCCCTACCTTATTCTTGTGCTGAGATACAGGCTGCTCCAACCTGCTGTAAAATGCTTGATTTCGAGAGTGAGCGAAACTAATGAAAACATTGTTGGGGTAAAACCTAAAGGGAAAGACCTAGCACCAAATCCAATTTGCCATCTGATCTAACTTCTGGAGGCAGTCAAAATGAGCATTTGAATTCTTCCCTATCTTATTCCTGTGCTGAGATACAGGCTGCTCCAACCTGCTGTAAAATGCTTGATTTCGAGAGTGAGCGAAACTAATGAAAACATTGTTGGGGGTAAAACCTAAAGGGAAAGACCTAGCACCAAATCCAATTTGCCATCTGATCTAACTTCTGGAGGCAGTCAAAATGATCCTTAGAATTCTTCCCTACCTTATTCCTGTGCTGAGATACAGGCTGCTCCAACCTGCTGTAAAATGCTTGATTTCGAGAGTGAGCGAAACTAATGAAAACATTGTTGGGGTAAAACCTAAAGGGAAAGACCTAGCACCAAATCCAATTTGCCATCTGATCTAACTTCTGGAGGCAGTCAAAATGAGCCTTAGAATTCTTCCCTACCTTATTCCTGTGCTGAGATACAGGCTGCTCCAACCTGCTGTAAAATGCTTGATTTCGAGAGTGAGCGAAACTAATGAAAACATTGTTGGGGTAAAACCTAAAGGGAAAGACCTAGCACCAAATCCAATTTGCCATCTGATCTAACTTCTGGAGGCAGTCAAAATGATCCTTAGAATTCTTCCCTACCTTATTCCTGTGCTGAGATACAGGCTGCTCCAACCTGCTGTAAAATGCTTGATTTCGAGAGTGAGCGAAACTAATGAAAACATTGTTGGGGTAAAACCTAAAGGGAAAGACCTAGCACCAAATCCAATTTGCCATCTGATCTAACTTCTGGAGGCAGTCAAAATGAGCCTTAGAATTCTTCCCTACCTTATTCCTGTGCTGAGATACAGGCGCTCCAACCTGCTGTAAAATGCTTGATTTCGAGAGTGAGCGAAACTAATGAAAACATTGTTGGGGTAAAACCTAAAGGGAAAGACCTAGCACCAAATCCAATTTGCCATCTGATCTAACTTCTGGAGGCAGTCAAAATGAGCCTTAGAATTCTTCCCTACCTTATTCCTGTGCTGAGATACAGGCTGCTCCAACCTGCTGTAAAATGCTTGATTTCGAGAGTGAGCGAAACTAATGAAAACATTGTTGGGGTAAAACCTAAAGGGAAAGACCTAGCACCAAATCCAATTTGCCATCTGATCTAACTTCTGGAGGCAGTCAAAATGAGCCTTAGAATTCTTCCCTACCTTATTCCTGTGCTGAGATACAGGCTGCTCCAACCTGCTGTAAAATGCTTGATTTCGAGAGTGAGCGAAACTAATGAAAACATTGTTGGGGTAAAACCTAAAGGGAAAGACCTAGCACCAAATCCAATTTGCCATCTGATCTAACTTCTGGAGGCAGTCAAAATGAGCCTTAGAATTCTTCCCTACCTTATTCCTGTGCTGAGATACAGGCTGCTCCAACCTGCTGTAAAATGCTTGATTTCGAGAGTGAGCGAAACTAATGAAAACATTGTGGGGGTAAAACCTAAAGGGAAAGACCTAGCACCAAATCCAATTTGCCATCTGATCTAACTTCTGGAGGCAGTCAAAATGAGCCTTAGAATTCTTCCCTACCTTATTCCTGTGCTGAGATACAGGCTGCTCCAACCTGCTGTAAAATGCTTGATTTCGAGAGTGAGCGAAACTAATGAAAACATTGTTGGGGTAAAACCTAAAGGGAAAGACCTAGCACCAAATCCAATTTGCCATCTGATCTAACTTCTGGAGGCAGTCAAAATGATCCTTAGAATTCTTCCCTACCTTATTCCTGTGCTGAGATACAGGCTGCTCCAACCTGCTGTAAAATGCTTGATTTCGAGAGTGAGCGAAACTAATGAAAACATTGTTGGGGGTAAAACCTAAAGGGAAAGACCTAGCACCAAATCCAATTTGCCATCTGATCTAACTTCTGGAGGCAGTCAAAATGAGCCTTAGAATTCTTCCCTACCTTATTCCTGTGCTGAGATACAGGCTGCTCCAACCTGCTGTAAAATGCTTGATTTCGAGAGTGAGCGAAACTAATGAAAACATTGTGGGGGTAAAACCTAAAGGGAAAGACCTAGCACCAAATCCAATTTGCCATCTGATCTAACTTCTGGAGGCAGTCAAAATGAGCCTTAGAATTCTTCCCTACCTTATTCCTGTGCTGAGATACAGGCTGCTCCAACCTGCTGTAAAATGCTTGATTTCGAGAGTGAGCGAAACTAATGAAAACATTGTGGGGGTAAAACCTAAAGGGAAAGACCTAGCACCAAATCCAATTTGCCATCTGATCTAACTTCTGGAGGCAGTCAAAATGATCCTTAGAATTCTTCCCTACCTTATTCCTGTGCTGAGATACAGGCTGCTCCAACCTGCTGTAAAATGCTTGATTTCGAGAGTGAGCGAAACTAATGAAAACATTGTTGGGGTAAAACCTAAAGGGAAAGACCTAGCACCAAATCCAATTTGCCATCTGATCTAACTTCTGGAGGCAGTCAAAATGAGCCTTAGAATTCTTCCCTACCTTATTCCTGTGCTGAGATACAGGCTGCTCCAACCTGCTGTAAAATGCTTGATTTCGAGAGTGAGCGAAACTAATGAAAACATTGTTGGGGTAAAACCTAAAGGGAAAGACCTAGCACCAAATCCAATTTGCCATCTGATCTAACTTCTGGAGGCAGTCAAAATGAGCCTTAGAATTCTTCCCTACCTTATTCCAGTGCTGAGATACAGGCTGCTCCAACCTGCTGTAAAATGCTTGATTTCGAGAGTGAGCGAAACTAATGAAAACATTGTTGGGGTAAAACCTAAAGGGAAAGACCTAGCACCAAATCCAATTTGCCATCTGATCTAACTTCTGGAGGCAGTCAAAATGAGCCTTAGAATTCTTCCCTACCTTATTCCTGTGCTGAGATACAGGCTGCTCCAACCTGCTGTAAAATGCTTGATTTCGAGAGTGAGCGAAACTAATGAAAACATTGTTGGGGTAAAACCTAAAGGGAAAGACCTAGCACCAAATCCAATTTGCCATCTGATCTAACTTCTGGAGGCAGTCAAAATGATCCTTAGAATTCTTCCCTACCTTATTCCTGTGCTGAGATACAGGCTGCTCCAACCTGCTGTAAAATGCTTGATTTCGAGAGTGAGCGAAACTAATGAAAACATTGTTGGGGTAAAACCTAAAGGGAAAGACCTAGCACCAAATCCAATTTGCCATCTGATCTAACTTCTGGAGGCAGTCAAAATGAGCCTTAGAATTCTTCCCTACCTTATTCCTGTGCTGAGATACAGGCTGCTCCAACCTGCTGTAAATGCTTGATTTCGAGAGTGAGCGAAACTAATGAAAACATTGTGGGGGTAAAACCTAAAGGGAAAGACCTAGCACCAAATCCAATTTGCCATCTGATCTAACTTCTGGAGGCAGTCAAAATGAGCCTTAGAATTCTTCCCTACCTTATTCCTGTGCTGAGATACAGGCTGCTCCAACCTGCTGTAAAATGCTTGATTTCGAGAGTGAGCGAAACTAATGAAAACATTGTTGGGGTAAAACCTAAAGGGAAAGACCTAGCACCAAATCCAATTTGCCATCTGATCTAACTTCTGGAGGCAGTCAAAATGATCCTTAGAATTCTTCCCTACCTTATTCCTGTGCTGAGATACAGGCTGCTCCAACCTGCTGTAAAATGCTTGATTTCGAGAGTGAGCGAAAACTAATGAAAACATTGTTGGGGTAAAACCTAAAGGGAAAGACCTAGCACCAAATCCAATTTGCCATCTGATCTAACTTCTGGAGGCAGTCAAAATGAGCCTTAGAATTCTTCCCTACCTTATTCCTGTGCTGAGATACAGGCTGCTCCAACCTGCTGTAAAATGCTTGATTTCGAGAGTGAGCGAAACTAATGAAAACATTGTTGGGGTAAAACCTAAAGGGAAAGACCTAGCACCAAATCCAATTTGCCATCTGATCTAACTTCTGGAGGCAGTCAAAATGAGCCTTAGAATTCTTCCCTACCTTATTCCTGTGCTGAGATACAGGCTGCTCCAACCTGCTGTAAAATGCTTGATTTCGAGAGTGAGCGAAACTAATGAAAACATTGTTGGGGTAAAACCTAAAGGGAAAGACCTAGCACCAAATCCAATTTGCCATCTGATCTAACTTCTGGAGGCAGTCAAAATGATCCTTAGAATTCTTCCCTACCTTATTCCTGTGCTGAGATACAGGCTGCTCCAACCTGCTGTAAAATGCTTGATTTCGAGAGTGAGCGAAACTAATGAAAACATTGTTGGGGTAAAACCTAAAGGGAAAGACCTAGCACCAAATCCAATTTGCCATCTGATCTAACTTCTGGAGGCAGTCAAAATGAGCCTTAGAATTCTTCCCTACCTTATTCCTGTGCTGAGATACAGGCTGCTCCAACCTGCTGTAAAATGCTTGATTTCGAGAGTGAGCGAAACTAATGAAAACATTGTTGGGGTAAAACCTAAAGGGAAAGACCTAGCACCAAATCCAATTTGCCATCTGATCTAACTTCTGGAGGCAGTCAAAATGAGCCTTAGAATTCTTCCCTACCTTATTCTTGTGCTGAGATACAGGCTGCTCCAACCTGCTGTAAAATGCTTGATTTCGAGAGTGAGCGAAACTAATGAAAACATTGTTGGGGTAAAACCTAAAGGGAAAGACCTAGCACCAAATCCAATTTGCCATCTGATCTAACTTCTGGAGGCAGTCAAAATGAGCATTTGAATTCTTCCCTACCTTATTCCTGTGCTGAGATACAGGCTGCTCCAACCTGCTGTAAAATGCTTGATTTCGAGAGTGAGCGAAACTAATGAAAACATTGTTGGGGTAAAACCTAAAGGGAAAGACCTAGCACCAAATCCAATTTGCCATCTGATCTAACTTCTGGAGGCAGTCAAAATGATCCTTAGAATTCTTCCCTACCTTATTCCTGTGCTGAGATACAGGCTGCTCCAACCTGCTGTAAAATGCTTGATTTCGAGAGTGAGCGAAACTAATGAAAACATTGTTGGGGTAAAACCTAAAGGGAAAGACCTAGCACCAAATCCAATTTGCCATCTGATCTAACTTCTGGAGGCAGTCAAAATGAGCATTTGAATTCTTCCCTACCTTATTCCTGTGCTGAGATACAGGCTGCTCCAACCTGCTGTAAAATGCTTGATTTCGAGAGTGAGCGAAACTAATGAAAACATTGTTGGGGTAAAACCTAAAGGGAAAGACCTAGCACCAAATCCAATTTGCCATCTGATCTAACTTCTGGAGGCAGTCAAAATGAGCCTTAGAATTCTTCCCTACCTTATTCCTGTGCTGAGATACAGGCTGCTCCAACCTGCTGTAAAATGCTTGATTTCGAGAGTGAGCGAAACTAATGAAAACATTGTTGGGGTAAAACCTAAAGGGAAAGACCTAGCACCAAATCCAATTTGCCATCTGATCTAACTTCTGGAGGCAGTCAAAATGATCCTTAGAATTCTTCCCTACCTTATTCCTGTGCTGAGATACAGGCTGCTCCAACCTGCTGTAAAATGCTTGATTTCGAGAGTGAGCGAAACTAATGAAAACATTGTTGGGGTAAAACCTAAAGGGAAAGACCTAGCACCAAATCCAATTTGCCATCTGATCTAACTTCTGGAGGCAGTCAAAATGAGCCTTAGAATTCTTCCCTACCTTATTCCTGTGCTGAGATACAGGCTGCTCCAACCTGCTGTAAAATGCTTGATTTCGAGAGTGAGCGAAACTAATGAAAACATTGTTGGGGTAAAACCTAAAGGGAAAGACCTAGCACCAAATCCAATTTGCCATCTGATCTAACTTCTGGAGGCAGTCAAAATGAGCCTTAGAATTCTTCCCTACCTTATTCCTGTGCTGAGATACAGGCTGCTCCAACCTGCTGTAAAATGCTTGATTTCGAGAGTGAGCGAAACTAATGAAAACATTGTTGGGGTAAAACCTAAAGGGAAAGACCTAGCACCAAATCCAATTTGCCATCTGATCTAACTTCTGGAGGCAGTCAAAATGAGCCTTAGAATTCTTCCCTACCTTATTCCTGTGCTGAGATACAGGCTGCTCCAACCTGCTGTAAAATGCTTGATTTCGAGAGTGAGCGAAACTAATGAAAACATTGTTGGGGTAAAACCTAAAGGGAAAGACCTAGCACCAAATCCAATTTGCCATCTGATCTAACTTCTGGAGGCAGTCAAAATGAGCCTTAGAATTCTTCCCTACCTTATTCCTGTGCTGAGATACAGGCTGCTCCAACCTGCTGTAAAATGCTTGATTTCGAGAGTGAGCGAAACTAATGAAAACATTGTTGGGGTAAAACCTAAAGGGAAAGACCTAGCACCAAATCCAATTTGCCATCTGATCTAACTTCTGGAGGCAGTCAAAATGAGCCTTAGAATTCTTCCCTACCTTATTCCTGTGCTGAGATACAGGCTGCTCCAACCTGCTGTAAAATGCTTGATTTCGAGAGTGAGCGAAACTAATGAAAACATTGTGGGGGTAAAACCTAAAGGGAAAGACCTAGCACCAAATCCAATTTGCCATCTGATCTAACTTCTGGAGGCAGTCAAAATGATCCTTAGAATTCTTCCCTACCTTATTCCTGTGCTGAGATACAGGCTGCTCCAACCTGCTGTAAAATGCTTGATTTCGAGAGTGAGCGAAACTAATGAAAACATTGTTGGGGTAAAACCTAAAGGGAAAGACCTAGCACCAAATCCAATTTGCCATCTGATCTAACTTCTGGAGGCAGTCAAAATGAGCCTTAGAATTCTTCCCTACCTTATTCCTGTGCTGAGATACAGGCTGCTCCAACCTGCTGTAAAATGCTTGATTTCGAGAGTGAGCGAAACTAATGAAAACATTGTTGGGGTAAAACCTAAAGGGAAAGACCTAGCACCAAATCCAATTTGCCATCTGATCTAACTTCTGGAGGCAGTCAAAATGAGCCTTAGAATTCTTCCCTACCTTATTCCTGTGCTGAGATACAGGCTGCTCCAACCTGCTGTAAAATGCTTGATTTCGAGAGTGAGCGAAACTAATGAAAACATTGTGGGGGTAAAACCTAAAGGGAAAGACCTAGCACCAAATCCAATTTGCCATCTGATCTAACTTCTGGAGGCAGTCAAAATGAGCCTTAGAATTCTTCCCTACCTTATTCCTGTGCTGAGATACAGGCTGCTCCAACCTGCTGTAAAATGCTTGATTTCGAGAGTGAGCGAAACTAATGAAAACATTGTGGGGGTAAAACCTAAAGGGAAAGACCTAGCACCAAATCCAATTTGCCATCTGATCTAACTTCTGGAGGCAGTCAAAATGATCCTTAGAATTCTTCCCTACCTTATTCCTGTGCTGAGATACAGGCTGCTCCAACCTGCTGTAAAATGCTTGATTTCGAGAGTGAGCGAAACTAATGAAAACATTGTTGGGGTAAAACCTAAAGGGAAAGACCTAGCACCAAATCCAATTTGCCATCTGATCTAACTTCTGGAGGCAGTCAAAATGAGCCTTAGAATTCTTCCCTACCTTATTCCTGTGCTGAGATACAGGCTGCTCCAACCTGCTGTAAAATGCTTGATTTCGAGAGTGAGCGAAACTAATGAAAACATTGTTGGGGTAAAACCTAAAGGGAAAGACCTAGCACCAAATCCAATTTGCCATCTGATCTAACTTCTGGAGGCAGTCAAAATGAGCCTTAGAATTCTTCCCTACCTTATTCCAGTGCTGAGATACAGGCTGCTCCAACCTGCTGTAAAATGCTTGATTTCGAGAGTGAGCGAAACTAATGAAAACATTGTTGGGGTAAAACCTAAAGGGAAAGACCTAGCACCAAATCCAATTTGCCATCTGATCTAACTTCTGGAGGCAGTCAAAATGAGCCTTAGAATTCTTCCCTACCTTATTCCTGTGCTGAGATACAGGCTGCTCCAACCTGCTGTAAAATGCTTGATTTCGAGAGTGAGCGAAACTAATGAAAACATTGTTGGGGTAAAACCTAAAGGGAAAGACCTAGCACCAAATCCAATTTGCCATCTGATCTAACTTCTGGAGGCAGTCAAAATGATCCTTAGAATTCTTCCCTACCTTATTCCTGTGCTGAGATACAGGCTGCTCCAACCTGCTGTAAAATGCTTGATTTCGAGAGTGAGCGAAACTAATGAAAACATTGTTGGGGTAAAACCTAAAGGGAAAGACCTAGCACCAAATCCAATTTGCCATCTGATCTAACTTCTGGAGGCAGTCAAAATGAGCCTTAGAATTCTTCCCTACCTTATTCCTGTGCTGAGATACAGGCTGCTCCAACCTGCTGTAAAATGCTTGATTTCGAGAGTGAGCGAAACTAATGAAAACATTGTTGGGGTAAAACCTAAAGGGAAAGACCTAGCACCAAATCCAATTTGCCATCTGATCTAACTTCTGGAGGCAGTCAAAATGAGCCTTAGAATTCTTCCCTACCTTATTCCTGTGCTGAGATACAGGCTGCTCCAACCTGCTGTAAAATGCTTGATTTCGAGAGTGAGCGAAACTAATGAAAACATTGTTGGGGTAAAACCTAAAGGGAAAGACCTAGCACCAAATCCAATTTGCCATCTGATCTAACTTCTGGAGGCAGTCAAAATGAGCCTTAGAATTCTTCCCTACCTTATTCCTGTGCTGAGATACAGGCTGCTCCAACCTGCTGTAAAATGCTTGATTTCGAGAGTGAGCGAAACTAATGAAAACATTGTTGGGGTAAAACCTAAAGGGAAAGACCTAGCACCAAATCCAATTTGCCATCTGATCTAACTTCTGGAGGCAGTCAAAATGAGCCTTAGAATTCTTCCCTACCTTATTCCTGTGCTGAGATACAGGCTGCTCCAACCTGCTGTAAAATGCTTGATTTCGAGAGTGAGCGAAACTAATGAAAACATTGTTGGGGTAAAACCTAAAGGGAAAGACCTAGCACCAAATCCAATTTGCCATCTGATCTAACTTCTGGAGGCAGTCAAAATGAGCCTTAGAATTCTTCCCTACCTTATTCCTGTGCTGAGATACAGGCTGCTCCAACCTGCTGTAAAATGCTTGATTTCGAGAGTGAGCGAAACTAATGAAAACATTGTTGGGGTAAAACCTAAAGGGAAAGACCTAGCACCAAATCCAATTTGCCATCTGATCTAACTTCTGGAGGCAGTCAAAATGATCCTTAGAATTCTTCCCTACCTTATTCCTGTGCTGAGATACAGGCTGCTCCAACCTGCTGTAAAATGCTTGATTTCGAGAGTGAGCGAAACTAATGAAAACATTGTTGGGGTAAAACCTAAAGGGAAAGACCTAGCACCAAATCCAATTTGCCATCTGATCTAACTTCTGGAGGCAGTCAAAATGAGCCTTAGAATTCTTCCCTACCTTATTCCTGTGCTGAGATACAGGCTGCTCCAACCTGCTGTAAAATGCTTGATTTCGAGAGTGAGCGAAACTAATGAAAACATTGTTGGGGTAAAACCTAAAGGGAAAGACCTAGCACCAAATCCAATTTGCCATCTGATCTAACTTCTGGAGGCAGTCAAAATGAGCCTTAGAATTCTTCCCTACCTTATTCTTGTGCTGAGATACAGGCTGCTCCAACCTGCTGTAAAATGCTTGATTTCGAGAGTGAGCGAAACTAATGAAAACATTGTTGGGGTAAAACCTAAAGGGAAAGACCTAGCACCAAATCCAATTTGCCATCTGATCTAACTTCTGGAGGCAGTCAAAATGAGCATTTGAATTCTTCCCTACCTTATTCCTGTGCTGAGATACAGGCTGCTCCAACCTGCTGTAAAATGCTTGATTTCGAGAGTGAGCGAAACTAATGAAAACATTGTTGGGGTAAAACCTAAAGGGAAAGACCTAGCACCAAATCCAATTTGCCATCTGATCTAACTTCTGGAGGCAGTCAAAATGATCCTTAGAATTCTTCCCTACCTTATTCCTGTGCTGAGATACAGGCTGCTCCAACCTGCTGTAAAATGCTTGATTTCGAGAGTGAGCGAAACTAATGAAAACATTGTTGGGGTAAAACCTAAAGGGAAAGACCTAGCACCAAATCCAATTTGCCATCTGATCTAACTTCTGGAGGCAGTCAAAATGAGCCTTAGAATTCTTCCCTACCTTATTCCTGTGCTGAGATACAGGCTGCTCCAACCTGCTGTAAAATGCTTGATTTCGAGAGTGAGCGAAACTAATGAAAACATTGTTGGGGTAAAACCTAAAGGGAAAGACCTAGCACCAAATCCAATTTGCCATCTGATCTAACTTCTGGAGGCAGTCAAAATGAGCCTTAGAATTCTTCCCTACCTTATTCCTGTGCTGAGATACAGGCTGCTCCAACCTGCTGTAAAATGCTTGATTTCGAGAGTGAGCGAAACTAATGAAAACATTGTTGGGGTAAAACCTAAAGGGAAAGACCTAGCACCAAATCCAATTTGCCATCTGATCTAACTTCTGGAGGCAGTCAAAATGATCCTTAGAATTCTTCCCTACCTTATTCCTGTGCTGAGATACAGGCTGCTCCAACCTGCTGTAAAATGCTTGATTTCGAGAGTGAGCGAAACTAATGAAAACATTGTTGGGGTAAAACCTAAAGGGAAAGACCTAGCACCAAATCCAATTTGCCATCTGATCTAACTTCTGGAGGCAGTCAAAATGAGCATTTGAATTCTTCCCTACCTTATTCCTGTGCTGAGATACAGGCTGCTCCAACCTGCTGTAAAATGCTTGATTTCGAGAGTGAGCGAAACTAATGAAAACATTGTGGGGGTAAAACCTAAAGGGAAAGACCTAGCACCAAATCCAATTTGCCATCTGATCTAACTTCTGGAGGCAGTCAAAATGATCCTTAGAATTCTTCCCTACCTTATTCCTGTGCTGAGATACAGGCTGCTCCAACCTGCTGTAAAATGCTTGATTTCGAGAGTGAGCGAAACTAATGAAAACATTGTTGGGGTAAAACCTAAAGGGAAAGACCTAGCACCAAATCCAATTTGCCATCTGATCTAACTTCTGGAGGCAGTCAAAATGAGCCTTAGAATTCTTCCCTACCTTATTCCTGTGCTGAGATACAGGCTGCTCCAACCTGCTGTAAAATGCTTGATTTCGAGAGTGAGCGAAACTAATGAAAACATTGTTGGGGTAAAACCTAAAGGGAAAGACCTAGCACCAAATCCAATTTGCCATCTGATCTAACTTCTGGAGGCAGTCAAAATGAGCCTTAGAATTCTTCCCTACCTTATTCCTGTGCTGAGATACAGGCTGCTCCAACCTGCTGTAAAATGCTTGATTTCGAGAGTGAGCGAAACTAATGAAAACATTGTTGGGGTAAAACCTAAAGGGAAAGACCTAGCACCAAATCCAATTTGCCATCTGATCTAACTTCTGGAGGCAGTCAAAATGAGCCTTAGAATTCTTCCCTACCTTATTCCTGTGCTGAGATACAGGCTGCTCCAACCTGCTGTAAAATGCTTGATTTCGAGAGTGAGCGAAACTAATGAAAACATTGTTGGGGTAAAACCTAAAGGGAAAGACCTAGCACCAAATCCAATTTGCCATCTGATCTAACTTCTGGAGGCAGTCAAAGTGAGCCTTAGAATTCTTCCCTACCTTATTCCTGTGCTGAGATACAGGCTGCTCCAACCTGCTGTAAAATGCTTGATTTCGAGAGTGAGCGAAACTAATGAAAACATTGTTGGGGTAAAACCTAAAGGGAAAGACCTAGCACCAAATCCAATTTGCCATCTGATCTAACTTCTGGAGGCAGTCAAAATGAGCCTTAGAATTCTTCCCTACCTTATTCCTGTGCTGAGATACAGGCTGCTCCAACCTGCTGTAAAATGCTTGATTTCGAGAGTGAGCGAAACTAATGAAAACATTGTTGGGGTAAAACCTAAAGGGAAAGACCTAGCACCAAATCCAATTTGCCATCTGATCTAACTTCTGGAGGCAGTCAAAATGAGCCTTAGAATTCTTCCCTACCTTATTCCTGTGCTGAGATACAGGCTGCTCCAACCTGCTGTAAAATGCTTGATTTCGAGAGTGAGCGAAACTAATGAAAACATTGTTGGGGTAAAACCTAAAGGGAAAGACCTAGCACCAAATCCAATTTGCCATCTGATCTAACTTCTGGAGGCAGTCAAAATGAGCCTTAGAATTCTTCCCTACCTTATTCCTGTGCTGAGATACAGGCTGCTCCAACCTGCTGTAAAATGCTTGATTTCGAGAGTGAGCGAAACTAATGAAAACATTGTTGGGGTAAAACCTAAAGGGAAAGACCTAGCACCAAATCCAATTTGCCATCTGATCTAACTTCTGGAGGCAGTCAAAATGATCCTTAGAATTCTTCCCTACCTTATTCCTGTGCTGAGATACAGGCTGCTCCAACCTGCTGTAAAATGCTTGATTTCGAGAGTGAGCGAAACTAATGAAAACATTGTTGGGGTAAAACCTAAAGGGAAAGACCTAGCACCAAATCCAATTTGCCATCTGATCTAACTTCTGGAGGCAGTCAAAATGAGCCTTAGAATTCTTCCCTACCTTATTCCTGTGCTGAGATACAGGCTGCTCCAACCTGCTGTAAAATGCTTGATTTCGAGAGTGAGCGAAACTAATGAAAACATTGTTGGGGTAAAACCTAAAGGGAAAGACCTAGCACCAAATCCAATTTGCCATCTGATCTAACTTCTGGAGGCAGTCAAAATGAGCCTTAGAATTCTTCCCTACCTTATTCTTGTGCTGAGATACAGGCTGCTCCAACCTGCTGTAAAATGCTTGATTTCGAGAGTGAGCGAAACTAATGAAAACATTGTTGGGGTAAAACCTAAAGGGAAAGACCTAGCACCAAATCCAATTTGCCATCTGATCTAACTTCTGGAGGCAGTCAAAATGAGCATTTGAATTCTTCCCTATCTTATTCCTGTGCTGAGATACAGGCTGCTCCAACCTGCTGTAAAATGCTTGATTTCGAGAGTGAGCGAAACTAATGAAAACATTGTTGGGGTAAAACCTAAAGGGAAAGACCTAGCACCAAATCCAATTTGCCATCTGATCTAACTTCTGGAGGCAGTCAAAATGATCCTTAGAATTCTTCCCTACCTTATTCCTGTGCTGAGATACAGGCTGCTCCAACCTGCTGTAAAATGCTTGATTTCGAGAGTGAGCGAAACTAATGAAAACATTGTTGGGGTAAAACCTAAAGGGAAAGACCTAGCACCAAATCCAATTTGCCATCTGATCTAACTTCTGGAGGCAGTCAAAATGAGCCTTAGAATTCTTCCCTACCTTATTCCTGTGCTGAGATACAGGCTGCTCCAACCTGCTGTAAAATGCTTGATTTCGAGAGTGAGCGAAACTAATGAAAACATTGTTGGGGTAAAACCTAAAGGGAAAGACCTAGCACCAAATCCAATTTGCCATCTGATCTAACTTCTGGAGGCAGTCAAAATGAGCCTTAGAATTCTTCCCTACCTTATTCCTGTGCTGAGATACAGGCTGCTCCAACCTGCTGTAAAATGCTTGATTTCGAGAGTGAGCGAAACTAATGAAAACATTGTTGGGGTAAAACCTAAAGGGAAAGACCTAGCACCAAATCCAATTTGCCATCTGATCTAACTTCTGGAGGCAGTCAAAATGAGCCTTAGAATTCTTCCCTACCTTATTCCTGTGCTGAGATACAGGCTGCTCCAACCTGCTGTAAAATGCTTGATTTCGAGAGTGAGCGAAACTAATGAAAACATTGTTGGGGTAAAACCTAAAGGGAAAGACCTAGCACCAAATCCAATTTGCCATCTGATCTAACTTCTGGAGGCAGTCAAAATGAGCCTTAGAATTCTTCCCTACCTTATTCCTGTGCTGAGATACAGGCTGCTCCAACCTGCTGTAAAATGCTTGATTTCGAGAGTGAGCGAAACTAATGAAAACATTGTTGGGGTAAAACCTAAAGGGAAAGACCTAGCACCAAATCCAATTTGCCATCTGATCTAACTTCTGGAGGCAGTCAAAATGAGCCTTAGAATTCTTCCCTACCTTATTCCTGTGCTGAGATACAGGCTGCTCCAACCTGCTGTAAAATGCTTGATTTCGAGAGTGAGCGAAACTAATGAAAACATTGTTGGGGTAAAACCTAAAGGGAAAGACCTAGCACCAAATCCAATTTGCCATCTGATCTAACTTCTGGAGGCAGTCAAAATGAGCCTTAGATTTCTTCCCTACCTTATTCCTGTGCTGAGATACAGGCTGCTCCAACCTGCTGTAAAATGCTTGATTTCGAGAGTGAGCGAAACTAATGAAAACATTGTTGGGGTAAAACCTAAAGGGAAAGACCTAGCACCAAATCCAATTTGCCATCTGATCTAACTTCTGGAGGCAGTCAAAATGAGCATTTGAATTCTTCCCTACCTTATTCCTGTGCTGAGATACAGGCTGCTCCAACCTGCTGTAAAATGCTTGATTTCGAGAGTGAGCGAAACTAATGAAAACATTGTTGGGGTAAAACCTAAAGGGAAAGACCTAGCACCAAATCCAATTTGCCATCTGATCTAACTTCTGGAGGCAGTCAAAATGAGCCTTAGAATTCTTCCCTACCTTATTCCTGTGCTGAGATACAGGCTGCTCCAACCTGCTGTAAAATGCTTGATTTCGAGAGTGAGCGAAACTAATGAAAACATTGTTGGGGTAAAACCTAAAGGGAAAGACCTAGCACCAAATCCAATTTGCCATCTGATCTAACTTCTGGAGGCAGTCAAAATGATCCTTAGAATTCTTCCCTACCTTATTCCTGTGCTGAGATACAGGCTGCTCCAACCTGCTGTAAAATGCTTGATTTCGAGAGTGAGCGAAACTAATGAAAACATTGTTGGGGTAAAACCTAAAGGGAAAGACCTAGCACCAAATCCAATTTGCCATCTGATCTAACTTCTGGAGGCAGTCAAAATGAGCCTTAGAATTCTTCCCTACCTTATTCCTGTGCTGAGATACAGGCTGCTCCAACCTGCTGTAAAATGCTTGATTTCGAGAGTGAGCAAAACTAATGAAAACATTGTTGGGGTAAAACCTAAAGGGAAAGACCTAGCACCAAATCCAATTTGCCATCTGATCTAACTTCTGGAGGCAGTCAAAATGAGCCTTAGAATTCTTCCCTACCTTATTCCTGTGCTGAGATACAGGCTGCTCCAACCTGCTGTAAAATGCTTGATTTCGAGAGTGAGCGAAACTAATGAAAACATTGTTGGGGTAAAACCTAAAGGGAAAGACCTAGCACCAAATCCAATTTGCCATCTGATCTAACTTCTGGAGGCAGTCAAAATGAGCCTTAGAATTCTTCCCTACCTTATTCCTGTGCTGAGATACAGGCTGCTCCAACCTGCTGTAAAATGCTTGATTTCGAGAGTGAGCGAAACTAATGAAAACATTGTTGGGGTAAAACCTAAAGGGAAAGACCTAGCACCAAATCCAATTTGCCATCTGATCTAACTTCTGGAGGCAGTCAAAATGAGCCTTAGAATTCTTCCCTACCTTATTCCTGTGCTGAGATACAGGCTGCTCCAACCTGCTGTAAAATGCTTGATTTCGAGAGTGAGCGAAACTAATGAAAACATTGTTGGGGTAAAACCTAAAGGGAAAGACCTAGCACCAAATCCAATTTGCCATCTGATCTAACTTCTGGAGGCAGTCAAAATGAGCCTTAGAATTCTTCCCTACCTTATTCCTGTGCTGAGATACAGGCTGCTCCAACCTGCTGTAAAATGCTTGATTTCGAGAGTGAGCGAAACTAATGAAAACATTGTTGGGGTAAAACCTAAAGGGAAAGACCTAGCACCAAATCCAATTTGCCATCTGATCTAACTTCTGGAGGCAGTCAAAATGAGCCTTAGAATTCTTCCCTACCTTATTCCTGTGCTGAGATACAGGCTGCTCCAACCTGCTGTAAAATGCTTGATTTCGAGAGTGAGCGAAACTAATGAAAACATTGTTGGGGTAAAACCTAAAGGGAAAGACCTAGCACCAAATCCAATTTGCCATCTGATCTAACTTCTGGAGGCAGTCAAAATGATCCTTAGAATTCTTCCCTACCTTATTCTTGTGCTGAGATACAGGCTGCTCCAACCTGCTGTAAAATGCTTGATTTCGAGAGTGAGCGAAACTAATGAAAACATTGTTGGGGTAAAACCTAAAGGGAAAGACCTAGCACCAAATCCAATTTGCCATCTGATCTAACTTCTGGAGGCAGTCAAAATGATCCTTAGAATTCTTCCCTACCTTATTCCTGTGCTGAGATACAGGCTGCTCCAACCTGCTGTAAAATGCTTGATTTCGAGAGTGAGCGAAACTAATGAAAACATTGTTGGGGTAAAACCTAAAGGGAAAGACCTAGCACCAAATCCAATTTGCCATCTGATCTAACTTCTGGAGGCAGTCAAAATGAGCCTTAGAATTCTTCCCTACCTTATTCCTGTGCTGAGATACAGGCTGCTCCAACCTGCTGTAAAATGCTTGATTTCGAGAGTGAGCGAAACTAATGAAAACATTGTTGGGGTAAAACCTAAAGGGAAAGACCTAGCACCAAATCCAATTTGCCATCTGATCTAACTTCTGGAGGCAGTCAAAATGAGCCTTAGAATTCTTCCCTACCTTATTCCTGTGCTGAGATACAGGCTGCTCCAACCTGCTGTAAAATGCTTGATTTCGAGAGTGAGCGAAACTAATGAAAACATTGTTGGGGTAAAACCTAAAGGGAAAGACCTAGCACCAAATCCAATTTGCCATCTGATCTAACTTCTGGAGGCAGTCAAAATGAGCCTTAGAATTCTTCCCTACCTTATTCCTGTGCTGAGATACAGGCTGCTCCAACCTGCTGTAAAATGCTTGATTTCGAGAGTGAGCGAAACTAATGAAAACATTGTTGGGGTAAAACCTAAAGGGAAAGACCTAGCACCAAATCCAATTTGCCATCTGATCTAACTTCTGGAGGCAGTCAAAATGAGCCTTAGAATTCTTCCCTACCTTATTCCTGTGCTGAGATACAGGCTGCTCCAACCTGCTGTAAAATGCTTGATTTCGAGAGTGAGCGAAACTAATGAAAACATTGTTGGGGTAAAACCTAAAGGGAAAGACCTAGCACCAAATCCAATTTGCCATCTGATCTAACTTCTGGAGGCAGTCAAAATGATCCTTAGAATTCTTCCCTACCTTATTCCTGTGCTGAGATACAGGCTGCTCCAACCTGCTGTAAAATGCTTGATTTCGAGAGTGAGCGAAACTAATGAAAACATTGTTGGGGTAAAACCTAAAGGGAAAGACCTAGCACCAAATCCAATTTGCCATCTGATCTAACTTCTGGAGGCAGTCAAAATGAGCCTTAGAATTCTTCCCTACCTTATTCCTGTGCTGAGATACAGGCTGCTCCAACCTGCTGTAAAATGCTTGATTTCGAGAGTGAGCGAAACTAATGAAAACATTGTTGGGGTAAAACCTAAAGGGAAAGACCTAGCACCAAATCCAATTTGCCATCTGATCTAACTTCTGGAGGCAGTCAAAATGAGCCTTAGAATTCTTCCCTACCTTATTCCTGTGCTGAGATACAGGCTGCTCCAACCTGCTGTAAAATGCTTGATTTCGAGAGTGAGCGAAACTAATGAAAACATTGTTGGGGTAAAACCTAAAGGGAAAGACCTAGCACCAAATCCAATTTGCCATCTGATCTAACTTCTGGAGGCAGTCAAAATGAGCCTTAGAATTCTTCCCTACCTTATTCCTGTGCTGAGATACAGGCTGCTCCAACCTGCTGTAAAATGCTTGATTTCGAGAGTGAGCGAAACTAATGAAAACATTGTTGGGGTAAAACCTAAAGGGAAAGACCTAGCACCAAATCCAATTTGCCATCTGATCTAACTTCTGGAGGCAGTCAAAATGAGCCTTAGAATTCTTCCCTACCTTATTCCTGTGCTGAGATACAGGCTGCTCCAACCTGCTGTAAAATGCTTGATTTCGAGAGTGAGCGAAACTAATGAAAACATTGTTGGGGTAAAACCTAAAGGGAAAGACCTAGCACCAAATCCAATTTGCCATCTGATCTAACTTCTGGAGGCAGTCAAAATGATCCTTAGAATTCTTCCCTACCTTATTCCTGTGCTGAGATACAGGCTGCTCCAACCTGCTGTAAAATGCTTGATTTCGAGAGTGAGCGAAACTAATGAAAACATTGTTGGGGTAAAACCTAAAGGGAAAGACCTAGCACCAAATCCAATTTGCCATCTGATCTAACTTCTGGAGGCAGTCAAAATGATCCTTAGAATTCTTCCCTACCTTATTCCTGTGCTGAGATACAGGCTGCTCCAACCTGCTGTAAAATGCTTGATTTCGAGAGTGAGCGAAACTAATGAAAACATTGTTGGGGTAAAACCTAAAGGGAAAGACCTAGCACCAAATCCAATTTGCCATCTGATCTAACTTCTGGAGGCAGTCAAAATGAGCCTTAGAATTCTTCCCTACCTTATTCCTGTGCTGAGATACAGGCTGCTCCAACCTGCTGTAAAATGCTTGATTTCGAGAGTGAGCGAAACTAATGAAAACATTGTTGGGGTAAAACCTAAAGGGAAAGACCTAGCACCAAATCCAATTTGCCATCTGATCTAACTTCTGGAGGCAGTCAAAATGAGCCTTAGAATTCTTCCCTACCTTATTCCTGTGCTGAGATACAGGCTGCTCCAACCTGCTGTAAAATGCTTGATTTCGAGAGTGAGCGAAACTAATGAAAACATTGTTGGGGTAAAACCTAAAGGGAAAGACCTAGCACCAAATCCAATTTGCCATCTGATCTAACTTCTGGAGGCAGTCAAAATGAGCCTTAGAATTCTTCCCTACCTTATTCCTGTGCTGAGATACAGGCTGCTCCAACCTGCTGTAAAATGCTTGATTTCGAGAGTGAGCGAAACTAATGAAAACATTGTTGGGGTAAAACCTAAAGGGAAAGACCTAGCACCAAATCCAATTTGCCATCTGATCTAACTTCTGGAGGCAGTCAAAATGAGCCTTAGAATTCTTCCCTACCTTATTCCTGTGCTGAGATACAGGCTGCTCCAACCTGCTGTAAAATGCTTGATTTCGAGAGTGAGCGAAACTAATGAAAACATTGTTGGGGTAAAACCTAAAGGGAAAGACCTAGCACCAAATCCAATTTGCCATCTGATCTAACTTCTGGAGGCAGTCAAAATGAGCCTTAGAATTCTTCCCTACCTTATTCCTGTGCTGAGATACAGGCTGCTCCAACCTGCTGTAAAATGCTTGATTTCGAGAGTGAGCGAAACTAATGAAAACATTGTTGGGGTAAAACCTAAAGGGAAAGACCTAGCACCAAATCCAATTTGCCATCTGATCTAACTTCTGGAGGCAGTCAAAATGAGCCTTAGAATTCTTCCCTACCTTATTCCTGTGCTGAGATACAGGCTGCTCCAACCTGCTGTAAAATGCTTGATTTCGAGAGTGAGCAAAACTAATGAAAACATTGTTGGGGTAAAACCTAAAGGGAAAGACCTAGCACCAAATCCAATTTGCCATCTGATCTAACTTCTGGAGGCAGTCAAAATGAGCCTTAGAATTCTTCCCTACCTTATTCCTGTGCTGAGATACAGGCTGCTCCAACCTGCTGTAAAATGCTTGATTTCGAGAGTGAGCGAAACTAATGAAAACATTGTTGGGGTAAAACCTAAAGGGAAAGACCTAGCACCAAATCCAATTTGCCATCTGATCTAACTTCTGGAGGCAGTCAAAATGAGCCTTAGAATTCTTCCCTACCTTATTCCTGTGCTGAGATACAGGCTGCTCCAACCTGCTGTAAAATGCTTGATTTCGAGAGTGAGCGAAACTAATGAAAACATTGTTGGGGTAAAACCTAAAGGGAAAGACCTAGCACCAAATCCAATTTGCCATCTGATCTAACTTCTGGAGGCAGTCAAAATGATCCTTAGAATTCTTCCCTACCTTATTCCTGTGCTGAGATACAGGCTGCTCCAACCTGCTGTAAAATGCTTGATTTCGAGAGTGAGCGAAACTAATGAAAACATTGTTGGGGTAAAACCTAAAGGGAAAGACCTAGCACCAAATCCAATTTGCCATCTGATCTAACTTCTGGAGGCAGTCAAAATGAGCCTTAGAATTCTTCCCTACCTTATTCCTGTGCTGAGATACAGGCTGCTCCAACCTGCTGTAAAATGCTTGATTTCGAGAGTGAGCGAAACTAATGAAAACATTGTTGGGGTAAAACCTAAAGGGAAAGACCTAGCACCAAATCCAATTTGCCATCTGATCTAACTTCTGGAGGCAGTCAAAATGATCCTTAGAATTCTTCCCTACCTTATTCCTGTGCTGAGATACAGGCTGCTCCAACCTGCTGTAAAATGCTTGATTTCGAGAGTGAGCGAAACTAATGAAAACATTGTTGGGGTAAAACCTAAAGGGAAAGACCTAGCACCAAATCCAATTTGCCATCTGATCTAACTTCTGGAGGCAGTCAAAATGAGCCTTAGAATTCTTCCCTACCTTATTCCTGTGCTGAGATACAGGCTGCTCCAACCTGCTGTAAAATGCTTGATTTCGAGAGTGAGCGAAACTAATGAAAACATTGTTGGGGTAAAACCTAAAGGGAAAGACCTAGCACCAAATCCAATTTGCCATCTGATCTAACTTCTGGAGGCAGTCAAAATGAGCCTTAGAATTCTTCCCTACCTTATTCCTGTGCTGAGATACAGGCTGCTCCAACCTGCTGTAAAATGCTTGATTTCGAGAGTGAGCGAAACTAATGAAAACATTGTTGGGGTAAAACCTAAAGGGAAAGACCTAGCACCAAATCCAATTTGCCATCTGATCTAACTTCTGGAGGCAGTCAAAATGGTCCTTAGAATTCTTCCCTGCCTTATTCTTGTGCTGAGATACAGGCTGCTCCAACCTGCTGTAAAATGCTTGATTTCGAGAGTGAGCGAAACTAATGAAAACATTGTTGGGGTAAAACCTAAAGGGAAAGACCTAGCACCAAATCCAATTTGCCATCTGATCTAACTTCTGGAGGCAGTCAAAATGAGCCTTAGAATTCTTCCCTACCTTATTCCTGTGCTGAGATACAGGCTGCTCCAACCTGCTGTAAAATGCTTGATTTCGAGAGTGAGCGAAACTAATGAAAACATTGTTGGGGTAAAACCTAAAGGGAAAGACCTAGCACCAAATCCAATTTGCCATCTGATCTAACTTCTGGAGGCAGTCAAAATGAGCCTTAGAATTCTTCCCTACCTTATTCCTGTGCTGAGATACAGGCTGCTCCAACCTGCTGTAAAATGCTTGATTTCGAGAGTGAGCGAAACTAATGAAAACATTGTTGGGGTAAAACCTAAAGGGAAAGACCTAGCACCAAATCCAATTTGCCATCTGATCTAACTTCTGGAGGCAGTCAAAATGAGCCTTAGAATTCTTCCCTACCTTATTCCTGTGCTGAGATACAGGCTGCTCCAACCTGCTGTAAAATGCTTGATTTCGAGAGTGAGCGAAACTAATGAAAACATTGTTGGGGTAAAACCTAAAGGGAAAGACCTAGCACCAAATCCAATTTGCCATCTGATCTAACTTCTGGAGGCAGTCAAAATGATCCTTAGAATTCTTCCCTACCTTATTCCTGTGCTGAGATACAGGCTGCTCCAACCTGCTGTAAAATGCTTGATTTCGAGAGTGAGCGAAACTAATGAAAACATTGTTGGGGTAAAACCTAAAGGGAAAGACCTAGCACCAAATCCAATTTGCCATCTGATCTAACTTCTGGAGGCAGTCAAAATGAGCCTTAGAATTCTTCCCTACCTTATTCCTGTGCTGAGATACAGGCTGCTCCAACCTGCTGTAAAATGCTTGATTTCGAGAGTGAGCGAAACTAATGAAAACATTGTTGGGGTAAAACCTAAAGGGAAAGACCTAGCACCAAATCCAATTTGCCATCTGATCTAACTTCTGGAGGCAGTCAAAATGAGCCTTAGAATTCTTCCCTACCTTATTCCTGTGCTGAGATACAGGCTGCTCCAACCTGCTGTAAAATGCTTGATTTCGAGAGTGAGCGAAACTAATGAAAACATTGTTGGGGTAAAACCTAAAGGGAAAGACCTAGCACCAAATCCAATTTGCCATCTGATCTAACTTCTGGAGGCAGTCAAAATGAGCCTTAGAATTCTTCCCTACCTTATTCCTGTGCTGAGATACAGGCTGCTCCAACCTGCTGTAAAATGCTTGATTTCGAGAGTGAGCGAAACTAATGAAAACATTGTTGGGGTAAAACCTAAAGGGAAAGACCTAGCACCAAATCCAATTTGCCATCTGATCTAACTTCTGGAGGCAGTCAAAATGATCCTTAGAATTCTTCCCTGCCTTATTCTTGTGCTGAGATACAGGCTGCTCCAACCTGCTGTAAAATGCTTGATTTCGAGAGTGAGCGAAACTAATGAAAACATTGTTGGGGTAAAACCTAAAGGGAAAGACCTAGCACCAAATCCAATTTGCCATCTGATCTAACTTCTGGAGGCAGTCAAAATGAGCCTTAGAATTCTTCCCTACCTTATTCCTGTGCTGAGATACAGGCTGCTCCAACCTGCTGTAAAATGCTTGATTTCGAGAGTGAGCGAAACTAATGAAAACATTGTTGGGGTAAAACCTAAAGGGAAAGACCTAGCACCAAATCCAATTTGCCATCTGATCTAACTTCTGGAGGCAGTCAAAATGAGCCTTAGAATTCTTCCCTACCTTATTCCTGTGCTGAGATACAGGCTGCTCCAACCTGCTGTAAAATGCTTGATTTCGAGAGTGAGCGAAACTAATGAAAACATTGTTGGGGTAAAACCTAAAGGGAAAGACCTAGCACCAAATCCAATTTGCCATCTGATCTAACTTCTGGAGGCAGTCAAAATGAGCCTTAGAATTCTTCCCTACCTTATTCCTGTGCTGAGATACAGGCTGCTCCAACCTGCTGTAAAATGCTTGATTTCGAGAGTGAGCGAAACTAATGAAAACATTGTTGGGGTAAAACCTAAAGGGAAAGACCTAGCACCAAATCCAATTTGCCATCTGATCTAACTTCTGGAGGCAGTCAAAATGAGCCTTAGAATTCTTCCCTACCTTATTCCTGTGCTGAGATACAGGCTGCTCCAACCTGCTGTAAAATGCTTGATTTCGAGAGTGAGCGAAACTAATGAAAACATTGTTGGGGTAAAACCTAAAGGGAAAGACCTAGCACCAAATCCAATTTGCCATCTGATCTAACTTCTGGAGGCAGTCAAAATGAGCCTTAGAATTCTTCCCTACCTTATTCCTGTGCTGAGATACAGGCTGCTCCAACCTGCTGTAAAATGCTTGATTTCGAGAGTGAGCGAAACTAATGAAAACATTGTTGGGGTAAAACCTAAAGGGAAAGACCTAGCACCAAATCCAATTTGCCATCTGATCTAACTTCTGGAGGCAGTCAAAATGATCCTTAGAATTCTTCCCTACCTTATTCCTGTGCTGAGATACAGGCTGCTCCAACCTGCTGTAAAATGCTTGATTTCGAGAGTGAGCGAAACTAATGAAAACATGTTGGGGTAAAACCTAAAGGGAAAGACCTAGCACCAAATCCAATTTGCCATCTGATCTAACTTCTGGAGGCAGTCAAAATGATCCTTAGAATTCTTCCCTACCTTATTCCTGTGCTGAGATACAGGCTGCTCCAACCTGCTGTAAAATGCTTGATTTCGAGAGTGAGCGAAACTAATGAAAACATTGTTGGGGTAAAACCTAAAGGGAAAGACCTAGCACCAAATCCAATTTGCCATCTGATCTAACTTCTGGAGGCAGTCAAAATGATCCTTAGAATTCTTCCCTACCTTATTCCTGTGCTGAGATACAGGCTGCTCCAACCTGCTGTAAAATGCTTGATTTCGAGAGTGAGCGAAACTAATGAAAACATTGTTGGGGTAAAACCTAAAGGGAAAGACCTAGCACCAAATCCAATTTGTCATCTGATCTAACTTCTGGAGGCAGTCAAAATGAGCCTTAGAATTCTTCCCTACCTTATTCCTGTGCTGAGATACAGGCTGCTCCAACCTGCTGTAAAATGCTTGATTTCGAGAGTGAGCGAAACTAATGAAAACATTGTTGGGGTAAAACCTAAAGGGAAAGACCTAGCACCAAATCCAATTTGCCATCTGATCTAACTTCTGGAGGCAGTCAAAATGAGCCTTAGAATTCTTCCCTACCTTATTCCTGTGCTGAGATACAGGCTGCTCCAACCTGCTGTAAAATGCTTGATTTCGAGAGTGAGCGAAACTAATGAAAACATTGTTGGGGTAAAACCTAAAGGGAAAGACCTAGCACCAAATCCAATTTGCCATCTGATCTAACTTCTGGAGGCAGTCAAAATGAGCCTTAGAATTCTTCCCTACCTTATTCCTGTGCTAAGATACAGGCTGCTCCAACCTGCTGTAAAATGCTTGATTTCGAGAGTGAGCGAAACTAATGAAAACATTGTTGGGGTAAAACCTAAAGGGAAAGACCTAGCACCAAATCCAATTTGCCATCTGATCTAACTTCTGGAGGCAGTCAAAATGAGCCTTAGAATTCTTCCCTACCTTATTCCTGTGCTGAGATACAGGCTGCTCCAACCTGCTGTAAAATGCTTGATTTCGAGAGTGAGCGAAACTAATGAAAACATTGTGGGGGTAAAACCTAAAGGGAAAGACCTAGCACCAAATCCAATTTGCCATCTGATCTAACTTCTGGAGGCAGTCAAAATGAGCCTTAGAATTCTTCCCTACCTTATTCCTGTGCTGAGATACAGGCTGCTCCAACCTGCTGTAAAATGCTTGATTTCGAGAGTGAGCGAAACTAATGAAAACATTGTTGGGGTAAAACCTAAAGGGAAAGACCTAGCACCAAATCCAATTTGCCATCTGATCTAACTTCTGGAGGCAGTCAAAATGAGCCTTAGAATTCTTCCCTACCTTATTCCTGTGCTGAGATACAGGCTGCTCCAACCTGCTGTAAAATGCTTGATTTCGAGAGTGAGCGAAACTAATGAAAACATTGTTGGGGTAAAACCTAAAGGGAAAGACCTAGCACCAAATCCAATTTGCCATCTGATCTAACTTCTGGAGGCAGTCAAAATGAGCCTTAGAATTCTTCCCTACCTTATTCCTGTGCTGAGATACAGGCTGCTCCAACCTGCTGTAAAATGCTTGATTTCGAGAGTGAGCGAAACTAATGAAAACATTGTTGGGGTAAAACCTAAAGGGAAAGACCTAGCACCAAATCCAATTTGCCATCTGATCTAACTTCTGGAGGCAGTCAAAATGAGCCTTAGAATTCTTCCCTACCTTATTCCTGTGCTGAGATACAGGCTGCTCCAACCTGCTGTAAAATGCTTGATTTCGAGAGTGAGCGAAACTAATGAAAACATTGTTGGGGTAAAACCTAAAGGGAAAGACCTAGCACCAAATCCAATTTGCCATCTGATCTAACTTCTGGAGGCAGTCAAAATGAGCCTTAGAATTCTTCCCTACCTTATTCCTGTGCTGAGATACAGGCTGCTCCAACCTGCTGTAAAATGCTTGATTTCGAGAGTGAGCGAAACTAATGAAAACATTGTTGGGGTAAAACCTAAAGGGAAAGACCTAGCACCAAATCCAATTTGCCATCTGATCTAACTTCTGGAGGCAGTCAAAATGAGCCTTTAGAATTCTTCCCTACCTTATTCCTGTGCTGAGATACAGGCTGCTCCAACCTGCTGTAAAATGCTTGATTTCGAGAGTGAGCGAAACTAATGAAAACATTGTTGGGGGTAAAACCTAAAGGGAAAGACCTAGCACCAAATCCAATTTGCCATCTGATCTAACTTCTGGAGGCAGTCAAAATGAGCATTTGAATTCTTCCCTACCTTATTCCTGTGCTGAGATACAGGCTGCTCCAACCTGCTGTAAAATGCTTGATTTCGAGAGTGAGCGAAACTAATGAAAACATTGTTGGGGTAAAACCTAAAGGGAAAGACCTAGCACCAAATCCAATTTGCCATCTGATCTAACTTCTGGAGGCAGTCAAAATGAGCCTTAGAATTCTTCCCTACCTTATTCCTGTGCTGAGATACAGGCTGCTCCAACCTGCTGTAAAATGCTTGATTTCGAGAGTGAGCGAAACTAATGAAAACATTGTTGGGGTAAAACCTAAAGGGAAAGACCTAGCACCAAATCCAATTTGCCATCTGATCTAACTTCTGGAGGCAGTCAAAATGAGCCTTAGAATTCTTCCCTACCTTATTCCTGTGCTGAGATACAGGCTGCTCCAACCTGCTGTAAAATGCTTGATTTCGAGAGTGAGCGAAACTAATGAAAACATTGTTGGGGTAAAACCTAAAGGGAAAGACCTAGCACCAAATCCAATTTGCCATCTGATCTAACTTCTGGAGGCAGTCAAAATGAGCCTTAGAATTCTTCCCTACCTTATTCCTGTGCTGAGATACAGGCTGCTCCAACCTGCTGTAAAATGCTTGATTTCGAGAGTGAGCGAAACTAATGAAAACATTGTTGGGGTAAAACCTAAAGGGAAAGACCTAGCACCAAATCCAATTTGCCATCTGATCTAACTTCTGGAGGCAGTCAAAATGAGCCTTAGAATTCTTCCCTACCTTATTCCTGTGCTGAGATACAGGCTGCTCCAACCTGCTGTAAAATGCTTGATTTCGAGAGTGAGCGAAACTAATGAAAACATTGTTGGGGTAAAACCTAAAGGGAAAGACCTAGCACCAAATCCAATTTGCCATCTGATCTAACTTCTGGAGGCAGTCAAAATGATCCTTAGAATTCTTCCCTACCTTATTCCTGTGCTAAGATACAGGCTGCTCCAACCTGCTGTAAAATGCTTGATTTCGAGAGTGAGCGAAACTAATGAAAACATTGTTGGGGTAAAACCTAAAGGGAAAGACCTAGCACCAAATCCAATTTGCCATCTGATCTAACTTCTGGAGGCAGTCAAAATGAGCCTTAGAATTCTTCCCTACCTTATTCCTGTGCTGAGATACAGGCTGCTCCAACCTGCTGTAAAATGCTTGATTTCGAGAGTGAGCGAAACTAATGAAAACATTGTTGGGGTAAAACCTAAAGGGAAAGACCTAGCACCAAATCCAATTTGCCATCTGATCTAACTTCTGGAGGCAGTCAAAATGAGCCTTAGAATTCTTCCCTACCTTATTCCTGTGCTGAGATACAGGCTGCTCCAACCTGCTGTAAAATGCTTGATTTCGAGAGTGAGCGAAACTAATGAAAACATTGTTGGGGTAAAACCTAAAGGGAAAGACCTAGCACCAAATCCAATTTGCCATCTGATCTAACTTCTGGAGGCAGTCAAAATGAGCCTTAGAATTCTTCCCTACCTTATTCCTGTGCTGAGATACAGGCTGCTCCAACCTGCTGTAAAATGCTTGATTTCGAGAGTGAGCGAAACTAATGAAAACATTGTTGGGGTAAAACCTAAAGGGAAAGACCTAGCACCAAATCCAATTTGCCATCTGATCTAACTTCTGGAGGCAGTCAAAATGAGCCTTAGAATTCTTCCCTACCTTATTCCTGTGCTGAGATACAGGCTGCTCCAACCTGCTGTAAAATGCTTGATTTCGAGAGGTGAGCGAAACTAATGAAAACATTGTTGGGGTAAAACCTAAAGGGAAAGACCTAGCACCAAATCCAATTTGCCATCTGATCTAACTTCTGGAGGCAGTCAAAATGAGCCTTAGAATTCTTCCCTACCTTATTCCTGTGCTGAGATACAGGCTGCTCCAACCTGCTGTAAAATGCTTGATTTCGAGAGTGAGCGAAACTAATGAAAACATTGTTGGGGTAAAACCTAAAGGGAAAGACCTAGCACCAAATCCAATTTGCCATCTGATCTAACTTCTGGAGGCAGTCAAAATGAGCCTTAGAATTCTTCCCTACCTTATTCCTGTGCTGAGATACAGGCTGCTCCAACCTGCTGTAAAATGCTTGATTTCGAGAGTGAGCGAAACTAATGAAAACATTGTTGGGGTAAAACCTAAAGGGAAAGACCTAGCACCAAATCCAATTTGCCATCTGATCTAACTTCTGGAGGCAGTCCAAATGATCCTTAGAATTCTTCCCTACCTTATTCCTGTGCTGAGATACAGGCTGCTCCAACCTGCTGTAAAATGCTTGATTTCGAGAGTGAGCGAAACTAATGAAAACATTGTTGGGGTAAAACCTAAAGGGAAAGACCTAGCACCAAATCCAATTTGCCATCTGATCTAACTTCTGGAGGCAGTCAAAATGATCCTTAGAATTCTTCCCTACCTTATTCCTGTGCTGAGATACAGGCTGCTCCAACCTGCTGTAAAATGCTTGATTTCGAGAGTGAGCGAAACTAATGAAAACATTGTTGGGGTAAAACCTAAAGGGAAAGACCTAGCACCAAATCCAATTTGCCATCTGATCTAACTTCTGGAGGCAGTCAAAATGATCCTTAGAATTCTTCCCTACCTTATTCCTGTGCTGAGATACAGGCTGCTCCAACCTGCTGTAAAATGCTTGATTTCGAGAGTGAGCGAAACTAATGAAAACATTGTTGGGGTAAAACCTAAAGGGAAAGACCTAGCACCAAATCCAATTTGCCATCTGATCTAACTTCTGGAGGCAGTCAAAATGATCCTTAGAATTCTTCCCTACCTTATTCCTGTGCTGAGATACAGGCTGCTCCAACCTGCTGTAAAATGCTTGATTTCGAGAGTGAGCGAAACTAATGAAAACATTGTTGGGGTAAAACCTAAAGGGAAAGACCTAGCACCAAATCCAATTTGCCATCTGATCTAACTTCTGGAGGCAGTCAAAATGAGCCTTAGAATTCTTCCCTACCTTATTCCTGTGCTGAGATACAGGCTGCTCCAACCTGCTGTAAAATGCTTGATTTCGAGAGTGAGCGAAACTAATGAAAACATTGTTGGGGTAAAACCTAAAGGGAAAGACCTAGCACCAAATCCAATTTGCCATCTGATCTAACTTCTGGAGGCAGTCAAAATGAGCCTTAGAATTCTTCCCTACCTTATTCCTGTGCTGAGATACAGGCTGCTCCAACCTGCTGTAAAATGCTTGATTTCGAGAGTGAGCGAAACTAATGAAAACATTGTTGGGGTAAAACCTAAAGGGAAAGACCTAGCACCAAATCCAATTTGCCATCTGATCTAACTTCTGGAGGCAGTCAAAATGAGCCTTAGAATTCTTCCCTACCTTATTCCTGTGCTGAGATACAGGCTGCTCCAACCTGCTGTAAAATGCTTGATTCGAGAGTGAGCGAAACTAATGAAAACATTGTTGGGGTAAAACCTAAAGGGAAAGACCTAGCACCAAATCCAATTTGCCATCTGATCTAACTTCTGGAGGCAGTCCAAATGATCCTTAGAATTCTTCCCTACCTTATTCCTGTGCTGAGATACAGGCTGCTCCAACCTGCTGTAAAATGCTTGATTTCGAGAGTGAGCGAAACTAATGAAAACATTGTTGGGGTAAAACCTAAAGGGAAAGACCTAGCACCAAATCCAATTTGCCATCTGATCTAACTTCTGGAGGCAGTCAAAATGATCCTTAGAATTCTTCCCTACCTTATTCCTGTGCTGAGATACAGGCTGCTCCAACCTGCTGTAAAATGCTTGATTTCGAGAGTGAGCGAAACTAATGAAAACATTGTTGGGGTAAAACCTAAAGGGAAAGACCTAGCACCAAATCCAATTTGCCATCTGATCTAACTTCTGGAGGCAGTCAAAATGATCCTTAGAATTCTTCCCTACCTTATTCCTGTGCTGAGATACAGGCTGCTCCAACCTGCTGTAAAATGCTTGATTTCGAGAGTGAGCGAAACTAATGAAAACATTGTTGGGGTAAAACCTAAAGGGAAAGACCTAGCACCAAATCCAATTTGCCATCTGATCTAACTTCTGGAGGCAGTCAAAATGAGCCTTAGAATTCTTCCCTACCTTATTCCTGTGCTGAGATACAGGCTGCTCCAACCTGCTGTAAAATGCTTGATTTCGAGAGTGAGCGAAACTAATGAAAACATTGTTGGGGTAAAACCTAAAGGGAAAGACCTAGCACCAAATCCAATTTGCCATCTGATCTAACTTCTGGAGGCAGTCAAAATGATCCTTAGAATTCTTCCCTACCTTATTCCTGTGCTGAGATACAGGCTGCTCCAACCTGCTGTAAAATGCTTGATTTCGAGAGTGAGCAAAACTAATGAAAACATTGTTGGGGTAAAACCTAAAGGGAAAGACCTAGCACCAAATCCAATTTGCCATCTGATCTAACTTCTGGAGGCAGTCAAAATGAGCCTTAGAATTCTTCCCTACCTTATTCCTGTGCTGAGATACAGGCTGCTCCAACCTGCTGTAAAATGCTTGATTTCGAGAGTGAGCGAAACTAATGAAAACATTGTTGGGGTAAAACCTAAAGGGAAAGACCTAGCACCAAATCCAATTTGCCATCTGATCTAACTTCTGGAGGCAGTCAAAATGAGCATTTGAATTCTTCCCTACCTTATTCCTGTGCTGAGATACAGGCTGCTCCAACCTGCTGTAAAATGCTTGATTTCGAGAGTGAGCAAAACTAATGAAAACATTGTTGGGGTAAAACCTAAAGGGAAAGACCTAGCACCAAATCCAATTTGCCATCTGATCTAACTTCTGGAGGCAGTCAAAATGATCCTTAGAATTCTTCCCTACCTTATTCCTGTGCTGAGATACAGGCTGCTCCAACCTGCTGTAAAATGCTTGATTTCGAGAGTGAGCGAAACTAATGAAAACATTGTTGGGGTAAAACCTAAAGGGAAAGACCTAGCACCAAATCCAATTTGCCATCTGATCTAACTTCTGGAGGCAGTCAAAATGATCCTTAGAATTCTTCCCTACCTTATTCCTGTGCTGAGATACAGGCTGCTCCAACCTGCTGTAAAATGCTTGATTTTGAGAGTGAGCGAAACTAATGAAAACATTGTTGGGGTAAAACCTAAAGGGAAAGACCTAGCACCAAATCCAATTTGCCATCTGATCTAACTTCTGGAGGCAGTCAAAATGAGCCTTAGAATTCTTCCCTACCTTATTCCTGTGCTGAGATACAGGCTGCTCCAACCTGCTGTAAAATGCTTGATTTCGAGAGTGAGCGAAACTAATGAAAACATTGTTGGGGTAAAACCTAAAGGGAAAGACCTAGCACCAAATCCAATTTGCCATCTGATCTAACTTCTGGAGGCAGTCAAAATGATCCTTAGAATTCTTCCCTACCTTATTCCTGTGCTGAGATACAGGCTGCTCCAACCTGCTGTAAAATGCTTGATTTCGAGAGTGAGCGAAACTAATGAAAACATTGTTGGGGTAAAACCTAAAGGGAAAGACCTAGCACCAAATCCAATTTGCCATCTGATCTAACTTCTGGAGGCAGTCAAAATGATCCTTAGAATTCTTCCCTACCTTATTCCTGTGCTGAGATACAGGCTGCTCCAACCTGCTGTAAAATGCTTGATTTCGAGAGTGAGCGAAACTAATGAAAACATTGTTGGGGTAAAACCTAAAGGGAAAGACCTAGCACCAAATCCAATTTGCCATCTGATCTAACTTCTGGAGGCAGTCAAAATGATCCTTAGAATTCTTCCCTACCTTATTCCTGTGCTGAGATACAGGCTGCTCCAACCTGCTGTAAAATGCTTGATTTCGAGAGTGAGCGAAACTAATGAAAACATTGTTGGGGTAAAAACCTAAAGGGAAAGACCTAGCACCAAATCCAATTTGCCATCTGATCTAACTTCTGGAGGCAGTCAAAATGAGCCTTAGAATTCTTCCCTACCTTATTCCTGTGCTGAGATACAGGCTGCTCCAACCTGCTGTAAAATGCTTGATTTCGAGAGTGAGCGAAACTAATGAAAACATTGTTGGGGTAAAACCTAAAGGGAAAGACCTAGCACCAAATCCAATTTGCCATCTGATCTAACTTCTGGAGGCAGTCAAAATGAGCCTTAGAATTCTTCCCTACCTTATTCCTGTGCTGAGATACAGGCTGCTCCAACCTGCTGTAAAATGCTTGATTTCGAGAGTGAGGCGAAACTAATGAAAACATTGTTGGGGTAAAACCTAAAGGGAAAGACCCTAGCACCAAATCCAATTTGCCATCTGATCTAACTTCTGGAGGCAGTCAAAATGAGCCTTAGAATTCTTCCCTACCTTATTCCTGTGCTGAGATACAGGCTGCTCCAACCTGCTGTAAAATGCTTGATTTCGAGAGTGAGCGAAACTAATGAAAACATTGTTGGGGTAAAACCTAAAGGGAAAGACCTAGCACCAAATCCAATTTGCCATCTGATCTAACTTCTGGAGGCAG
>NW_027143682.1:0-51032 GCF_026170545.1 Melanerpes formicivorus
GCATGGTTGGAGCAGCCTGTATCTCAGCACAGGAATAAGGAAGGGAAGAATTCTAAGGATCATTTTTGACTGCCTCCAGAAGTTAGATCAGATGGCAAATTGGATTTGGTTCTAGGTCTTTCCCCTTTAGGTTTTACCCCAACAATGTTTTCATTAGTTTCGCTCACTCTCGAAATCAAGCATTTACAGCAGGTTGGAGCAGCCTGTATCTCAGCACAGGAATAAGGTAGGGAAGAATTCTAAGGATCATTTTGACTGCCTCCAGAAGTTAGATCAGATGGCAAATTGGATTTGGTGCTAGGTCTTTCCCTTTAGGTTTTACCCCAACAATGTTTTCATTAGTTTCGCTCACTCTCGAAATCAAGCATTTTACAGCAGGTTGGAGCAGCCTGTATCTCAGCACAGGAATAAGGTAGGGAAGAATTCTAAGGATCATTTTGACTGCCTCCAGAAGTTAGATCAGATGGCAACTTGGATTTGGTGCTAGGTCTTTCCCTTTAGGTTTTACCCCAACAATGTTTCATTAGTTTCGCTCACTCTCGAAATCAAGCATTTTACAGCAGGTTGGAGCAGCCTGTATCTCAGCACAGGAATAAGGTAGGGAAGAATTCTAAGGATCATTTTGACTGCCTCCAGAAGTTAGATCAGATGGCAAATTGGATTTGGTGCTAGGTCTTTCCTTTAGGTTTTACCCCAACAATGTTTTCATTAGTTTCGCTCACTCTCGAAATCAAGCATGTTTCAGCAGGTTGGAGCAGCCTGTATCTCAGCACAGGAATAAGGTAGGGAAGAATTCTAAGGATCATTTTGACTGCCTCCAGAAGTTAGGTCAGATGGCAAATTGGATTTGGTGCTAGGTCTTTCCCTTTAGGTTTTACCCCAACAATGTTTTCATTAGTTTCGCTCACTCTCGAAATCAAGCATTTTACAGCAGGTTGGAGCAGCCTGTATCTCAGCACAGGAATAAGGTAGGGAAGAATTCTAAGGATCATTTTGACTGCCTCCAGAAGTTAGATCAGATGGCAAATTGGATTTGGTGCTAGGTCTTTCCCTTTAGGTTTTACCCCAACAATGTTTTCATTAGTTTCGCTCACTCTCGAAATCAAGCATTTTACAGCAGGTTGGAGCAGCCTGTATCTCAGCACAGGAATAAGGTAGGGAAGAATTCTAAGGATCATTTTGACTGCCTCCAGAAGTTAGATCAGATGGCAAATTGGATTTGGTGCTAGGTCTTTCCCTTTAGGTTTTACCCCAACAATGTTTTCATTAGTTTCGCTCACTCTCGAAATCAAGCATTTTACAGCAGGTTGGAGCAGCCTGTATCTCAGCACAGGAATAAGGTAGGGAAGAATTCTAAGGATCATTTTGACTGCCTCCAGAAGTTAGATCAGATGGCAAATTGGATTTGGTGCTAGGTCTTTCCCTTTAGGTTTTACCCCAACAATGTTTTCATTAGTTTCGCTCACTCTCGAAATCAAGCATTTTACAGCAGGTTGGAGCAGCCTGTATCTCAGCACAGGAATAAGGTAGGGAAGAATTCTAAGGATCATTTTGACTGCCTCCAGAAGTTAGATCAGATGGCAAATTGGATTGGTGCTAGGTCTTTCCTTTAGGTTTTACCCCAACAATGTTTTCATTAGTTTCGCTCACTCTCGAAATCAAGCATTTTTACAGCAGGTTGGAGCAGCCCTGTATCTCAGCACAGGAATAAGGTAGGGAAGAATTCAAATACTCATTTTGACTGCCTCCAGAAGTTAGATCAGATGGCAAATTGGATTTGGTGCTAGGTCTTTCCCTTTAGGTTTTACCCCAACAATGTTTTCATTAGTTTCGCTCACTCTCGAAATCAAGCATTTTACAGCAGGTTGGAGCAGCCTGTATCTCAGCACAGGAATAAGGGTAGGGAAGAATTCAAATACTCATTTTGACTGCCTCCAGAAGTTAGATCAGATGGCAAATTGGATTTTGGTGCTAGGTCTTTCCCTTTAGGTTTTACCCCAACAATGTTTTCATTAGTTTCGCTCACTCTCGAAATCAAGCATTTTACAGCAGGTTGGAGCAGCCTGTATCTCAGCACAGGAATAAGGTAGGGAAGAATTCTAAGGATCATTTTGACTGCCTCCAGAAGTTAGATCAGATGGCAAATTGGATTTGGTGCTAGGTCTTTCCCTTTAGGTTTTACCCCAACAATGTTTTCATTAGTTTCGCTCACTCTCGAAATCAAGCATTTTACAGCAGGTTGGAGCAGCCTGTATCTCAGCACAGGAATAAGGTAGGGAAGAATTCTAAGGATCATTTTGACTGCCTCCAGAAGTTAGATCAGATGGCAAATTGGATTTGGTGCTAGGTCTTTCCCTTTAGGTTTTACCCCAACAATGTTTTCATTAGTTTCGCTCACTCTCGAAATCAAGCATTTTACAGCAGGTTGGAGCAGCCTGTATCTCAGCACAGGAATAAGGTAGGGAAGAATTCTAAGGATCATTTTGACTGCCTCCAGAAGTTAGATCAGATGGCAAATTGGATTTGGTGCTAGGTCTTTCCCTTTAGGTTTTACCCCAACAATGTTTTCATTAGTTTCGCTCACTCTCGAAATCAAGCATGTTACAGCAGGTGGAGCAGCCTGTATCTCAGCACAGGAATAAGGTAGGGAAGAATTCTAAGGATCATTTTGACTGCCTCCAGAAGTTAGGTCAGATGGCAAATTGGATTTGGTGCTAGGTCTTTCCCTTTAGGTTTTACCCCAACAATGTTTTCATTAGTTTCGCTCACTCTCGAAATCAAGCATTTTACAGCAGGTTGGAGCAGCCTGTATCTCAGCACAGGAATAAGGTAGGGAAGAATTCTAAGGATCATTTTGACTGCCTCCAGAAGTTAGATCAGATGGCAAATTGGATTTGGTGCTAGGTCTTTCCCTTTAGGTTTTACCCCAACAATGTTTTCATTAGTTTCGCTCACTCTCGAAATCAAGCATTTTACAGCAGGTTGGAGCAGCCTGTATCTCAGCACAGGAATAAGGTAGGGAAGAATTCTAAGGATCATTTTGACTGCCTCCAGAAGTTAGATCAGATGGCAAATTGGATTTGGTGCTAGGTCTTTCCCTTTAGGTTTTACCCCAACAATGTTTTCATTAGTTTCGCTCACTCTCGAAATCAAGCATTTTACAGCAGGTTGGAGCAGCCTGTATCTCAGCACAGGAATAAGGTAGGGAAGAATTCAAATACTCATTTTGACTGCCTCCAGAAGTTAGATCAGATGGCAAATTGGATTTGGTGCTAGGTCTTTCCCTTTAGGTTTTACCCCAACAATGTTTTCATTAGTTTCGCTCACTCTCGAAATCAAGCATTTTACAGCAGGTTGGAGCAGCCTGTATCTCAGCACAGGAATAAGGTAGGGAAGAATTCAAATACTCATTTTGACTTGCCTCCAGAAGTTAGATCAGATGGCAAATTGGATTTGGTGCTAGGTCTTTCCCTTTAGGTTTTACCCCAACAATGTTTTCATTAGTTTCGCTCACTCTCGAAATCAAGCATTTTACAGCAGGTTGGAGCAGCCTGTATCTCAGCACAGGAATAAGGTAGGGAAGAATTCAAATACTCATTTTGACTGCCTCCAGAAGTTAGATCAGATGGCAATTGGATTTGGTGCTAGGTCTTTCCCTTTGGGTTTTACCCCAACAATGTTTTCATTAGTTTCGCTCACTCTCGAAATCAAGCATTTTACAGCAGGTTGGAGCAGCCTGTATCTCAGCACAGGAATAAGGTAGGGAAGAATTCTAAGGATCATTTTGACTGCCTCCAGAAGTTAGATCAGATGGCAACTTGGATTTGGTGTTAGGTCTTTCCCTTTAGGTTTATACCCCAACAATGTTTTCATTAGTTTCGCTCACTCTCGAAATCAAGCATTTTTACAGCAGGTTGGAGCAGCCTGTATCTCAGCACAGGAATAAGGTAGGGAAGAATTCTAAGGATCATTTTGACTGCCTCCAGAAGTTAGATCAGATGGCAAATTGGATTTGGTGCTAGGTCTTTCCCTTTAGGTTTTACCCCAACAATGTTTTCATTAGTTTCGCTCACTCTCGAAATCAAGCATTTTACAGCAGGTTGGAGCAGCCTGTATCTCAGCACAGGAATAAGGTAGGGAAGAATTCAAATACTCATTTTGACTGCCTCCAGAAGTTAGATCAGATGGCAAATTGGATTTGGTGCTAGGTCTTTCCCTTTAGGTTTTACCCCAACAATGTTTTCATTAGTTTTGCTCACTCTCGAAATCAAGCATTTTACAGCAGGTTGGAGCAGCCTGTATCTCAGCACAGGAATAAGGTAGGGAAGAATTCTAAGGATCATTTTGACTGCCTCCAGAAGTTAGATCAGATGGCAAATTGGATTTGGTGCTAGGTCTTTCCCTTTAGGTTTTACCCCAACAATGTTTTCATTAGTTTCGCTCACTCTCGAAATCAAGCATTTTACAGCAGGTTGGAGCAGCCTGTATCTCAGCACAGGAATAAGGTAGGGAAGAATTCTAAGGATCATTTTGACTGCCTCCAGAAGTTAGATCAGATGGCAAATTGGATTTGGTGCTAGGTCTTTCCCTTTAGGTTTTACCCCAACAATGTTTTCATTAGTTTCGCTCACTCTCGAAATCAAGCATTTTACAGCAGGTTGGAGCAGCCTGTATCTCAGCACAGGAATAAGGTAGGGAAGAATTCTAAGGATCATTTTGACTGCCTCCAGAAGTTAGATCAGATGGCAAATTGGATTTGGTGCTAGGTCTTTCCCTTTAGGTTTTACCCCAACAATGTTTTCATTAGTTTCGGCTCACTCTCGAAATCAAGCATTTTACAGCAGGTTGGAGCAGCCTGTATCTCAGCACAGGAATAAGGTAGGGAAGAATTCAAATACTCATTTTGACTGTCTCCAGAAGTTAGATCAGATGGCAAATTGGATTTGGTGCTAGGTCTTTCCCTTTAGGTTTTACCCCAACAATGTTTTCATTAGTTTCGCTCACTCTCGAAATCAAGCATTTTACAGCAGGTTGGAGCAGCCTGTATCTCAGCACAGGAATAAGGTAGGGAAGAATTCTAAGGATCATTTTGACTGCCTCCAGAAGTTAGATCAGATGGCCAATGGAATTTGGTGCTAGGTCTTTCCCTTTAGGTTTTACCCCAACAATGTTTTCATTAGTTTCGCTCACTCTCGAAATCAAGCATTTTACAGCAGGTTGGAGCAGCCTGTATCTCAGCACAGGAATAAGGTAGGGAAGAATTCTAAGGATCATTTTGACTGCCTCCAGAAGTTAGATCAGATGGCAAATTGGATTTGGTGCTAGGTCTTTCCCTTTAGGTTTTACCCCCAACAATGTTTTCATTAGTTTCGCTCACTCTTGAAATCAAGCATTATTACAGCAGGTTGGAGCAGCCTGTATCTCAGCACAGGAATAAGGTAGGGAAGAATTCAAATACTCATTTTGACTGCCTCCAGAAGTTAGATCAGATGGCAAATTGGATTTGGTGCTAGGTCTTTCCCTTTAGGTTTTACCCCAACAATGTTTTTCATTAGTTTCGCTCACTCTCGAAATCAAGCATTTTACAGCAGGTTGGAGCAGCCTGTATCTCAGCACAGGAATAAGGTAGGGAAGAATTCAAATACTCATTTGACTGCCTCCAGAAGTTAGATCAGATGGCAAAATTGGATTTGGTGCTAGGTCTTTCCCTTTAGGTTTTACCCCAACAATGTTTTCATTAGTTTCGCTCACTCTCGAAATCAAGCATTTTACAGCAGGTTGGAGCAGCCTGTATCTCAGCACAGGAATAAGGTAGGGAAGAATTCTAAGGATCATTTGACTGCCTCCAGAAGTTAGATCAGATGGCAAATTGGATTTGGTGCTAGGTCTTTCCCTTTAGGTTTACCCCAACAATGTTTTCATTAGTTTCGCTCACTCTCGAAATCAAGCATTTTACAGCAGGTTGGAGCAGCCTGTATCTCAGCACAGGAATAAGGTAGGGAAGAATTCTAAGGATCATTTTGACTGCCTCCAGAAGTTAGATCAGATGGCAAATTGATTTGGTGCTAGGTCTTTCCCTTTAGGTTTTACCCCAACAATCTTTTCATTAGTTTCGCTCACTCTCGAAATCAAGCATTTTACAGCAGGTTGGAGCAGCCTGTATCTCAGCACAGGGAATAAGGTAGGGAAGAATTCTAAGGATCATTTTGACTGCCTCCAGAAGTTAGATCAGATGGCAAATTGGATTTGGTGCTAGGTCTTTCCCTTTAGGTTTTACCCCAACAATGTTTTCATTAGTTTCGCTCACTCTCGAAATCAAGCATTTTACAGCAGGTTGGAGCAGCCTGTATCTCAGCACAGGAATAAGGTAGGGAAGAATTCTAAGGATCATTTTGACTGCCTCCAGAAGTTAGATCAGATGGCAAATTGGATTTGGTGCTAGGTCTTTCCCTTTAGGTTTTACCCCAACAATGTTTTTCATTAGTTTTCGCTCACTCTCGAAATCAAGCATTTTACAGCAGGTTGGAGCAGCCTGTATCTCAGCACAGGAATAAGGTAGGGAAGAATTCAAATACTCATTTTGACTGCCTCCAGAAGTTAGATCAGATGGCAAATTGGATTTGGTGCTAGGTCTTTCCCTTTAGGTTTTACCCCAACAATGTTTTCATTAGTTTCGCTCACTCTCGAAATCAAGCATTTTACAGCAGGTTGGAGCAGCCTGTATCTCAGCACAGGAATAAGGTAGGGAAGAATTCTAAGGATCATTTTGACTGCCTCCAGAAGTTAGATCAGATGGCCAATGGAATTTGGTGCTAGGTCTTTCCCTTTAGGTTTTTACCCCAACAATGTTTTCATTAGTTTCGCTCACTCTCGAAATCAAGCATTTTACAGCAGGTTGGAGCAGCCTGTATCTCAGCACAGGAATAAGGTAGGGAAGAATTCTAAGGATCATTTTTGACTGCCTCCAGAAGTTAGATCAGATGGCAAATTGGATTTGGTGCTAGGTCTTCCCTTTAGGTTTTACCCCAACAATGTTTTCATTAGTTTCGCTCACTCTTGAAATCAAGCATTTTTACAGCAGGTTGGAGCAGCCTGTATCTCAGCACAGGAATAAGGTAGGGAAGAATTCTAAGGATCATTTTGACTGCCTCCAGAAGTTAGATCAGATGGCAAATTGGATTTGGTGCTAGGTCTTTTCCCTTTAGGTTTTACCCCAACAATGTTTTCATTAGTTTCGCTCACTCTCGAAATCAAGCATTTTACAGCAGGTTGGAGCAGCCTGTATCTCAGCACAGGAATAAGGAAGGGAAGAATTCTAAGGATCATTTTGACTGCCTCCAGAAGTTAGATCAGATGGCAAATTGGATTTGGTGCTAGGTCTTTCCCTTTAGGTTTTACCCCAACAATGTTTTCATTAGTTTCGCTCACTCTCGAAATCAAGCATTTTACAGCAGGTTGGAGCAGCCTGTATCTCAGCACAGGAATAAGGTAGGGAAGAATTCTAAGGATCATTTTGACTGCCTCCAGAAGTTAGATCAGATGGCCAATTGGATTTGGTGCTAGGTCTTTCCCTTTAGGTTTTACCCCAACTATGTTTTCATTAGTTTCGCTCACTCTCGAAATCAAGCATTTTACAGCAGGTTGGAGCAGCCTGTATCTCAGCACAGGAATAAGGTAGGGAAGAATTCTAAGGATCATTTTGACTGCCTCCAGAAGTTAGATCAGATGGCAAATTGGATTTGGTGCTAGGTCTTTCCCTTTAGGTTTTACCCCAACAATGTTTTCATTAGTTTCGCTCACTCTCGAAATCAAGCATTTTACAGCAGGTTGGAGCAGCCTGTATCTCAGCACAGGAATAAGGTAGGGAAGAATTCTAAGGATCATTTTGACTGCCTCCAGAAGTTAGATCAGATGGCCAATGGAATTTGGTGCTAGGTCTTTCCTTTAGGTTTTACCCCAACAATGTTTTCATTAGTTTCGCTCACTCTCGAAATCAAGCATTTTACAGCAGGTTGGAGCAGCCTGTATCTCAGCACAGGAATAAGGTAGGGAAGAATTCTAAGGATCATTTTGACTGCCTCCAGAAGTTAGATCAGATGGCAAATTGGATTTGGTGCTAGGTTTTTCCCTTTAGGTTTTACCCCAACAATGTTTTCATTAGTTTCGCTCACTCTCGAAATCAAGCATTTTACAGCAGGTTGGAGCAGCCTGTATCTCAGCACAGGAATAGGGTAGGGAAGAATTCAAATGCTCATTTTGACTGCCTCCAGAAGTTAGATCAGATGGCAAAATTGGATTTGGTGCTAGGTCTTTTCCCTTTAGGTTTTACCCCAACAATGTTTTCATTAGTTTCGCTCACTCTCGAAATCAAGCATTTTACAGCAGGTTGGAGCAGCCCTGTATCTCAGCACAGGAATAAGATAGGGAAGAATTCTAAGGATCATTTTGACTGCCTCCAGAAGTTAGATCAGATGGCAAATTGGATTGGTGCTAGGTCTTTCCCTTTAGGTTTTTACCCCAACAATGTTTTCATTAGTTTCGCTCACCTCTCGAAATCAAGCATTTTACAGCAGGTTGGAGCAGCCTGTATCTCAGCACAGGAATAAGGTAGGGAAGAAATTCTAAGGATCATTTTGACTGCCTCCAGAAGTTAGATCAGATGGCCAATGCAATTTGGTGCTAGGCCTTTCCCTTTAGGTTTTACCCCAACAATGTTTTCATTAGTTTCGCTCACTCTCGAAATCAAGCATTTTACAGCAGGTTGGAGCAGCCTGTATCTCAGCACAGGAATAAGGTAGGGAAGAATTCTAAGGATCATTTTGACTGCCTCCAGAAGTTAGATCAGATGGCAAATTGGATTTGGTGCTAGGTCTTTCCCTTTAGGTTTTACCCCCAACAATGTTTTCATTAGTTTCGCTCACTCTCGAAATCAAGCATTTTTACAGCAGGTTGGAGCAGCCTGTATCTCAGCACAGGAAATAAGGTAGGGAAGAATTCTAAGGATCATTTTGACTGCCTCCAGAAGTTAGATCAGATGGCAACTTGGATTTGGTGCTAGGTCTTTCCCTTTAGGTTTTACCCCAACAATGTTTTCATTAGTTTTCGCTCACTCTCGAAATCAAGCATTTTACAGCAGGTTGGAGCAGCCTGTATCTCAGCACAGGAATAAGGTAGGGAAGAATTCTAAGGATCATTTTGACTGCCCTCCAGAAGTTTAGATCAGATGGCAAATTGGATTTGGTGCTAGGTCTTTCCCTTTAGGTTTTACCCCAACAATGTTTTCATTAGTTTCGCTCACTCTCGAAATCAAGCATTTTACAGCAGGTTGGAGCAGCCTGTATCTCAGCACAGGAATAAGGTAGGGAAGAATTCTAAGGATCATTTTGACTGCCTCCAGAAGTTAGATCAGATGGCAAATTGGATTTGGTGCTAGGCCTTTCCCTTTAGGTTTTACCCCAACAATGTTTTCATTAGTTTCGCTCACTCTCGAAATCAAGCATTTTACAGCAGGTTGGAGCAGCCTGTATCTCAGCACAGGAATAAGGTAGGGAAGAATTCTAAGGATCATTTTGACTGCCCTCCAGAAGTTAGATCAGATGGCAAATTGGATTTGGTGCTAGGTCTTTCCCTTTAGGTTTTACCCCAACAATGTTTTCATTAGTTTCGCTCACTCTCGAAATCAAGCATTTTACAGCAGGTTGGAGCAGCCTGTATCTCAGCACAGGAATAAGGTAGGGAAGAATTCAAATACTCATTTTGACTGCCTCCAGAAGTTAGATCAGATGGCAAATTGGATTTGGTGCTAGGTCTTTCCCTTTGGGTTTTACCCCAACAATGTTTTCATTAGTTTCGCTCACTCTCGAAATCAAGCATTTTACAGCAGGTTGGAGCAGCCCTGTATCTCAGCACAGGAATAAGGTAGGGAAGAATTCTAAGGATCATTTTGACTGCCTCCAGAAGTTAGATCAGATGGCAAATTGGATTTGGGTGCTAGGTCTTTTCCTTTAGGTTTTACCCCAACAATGTTTTCATTAGTTTCGCTCACTCTCGAAATCAAGCATTTTACAGCAGGTTGGAGCAGCCTGTATCTCAGCACAGGAATAAGGTAGGGAAGAATTCAAATACTCATTTTGACTGCCTCCAGAAGTTAGATCAGATGGCAAATTGGATTTGGTGCTAGGTCTTTCCCTTTAGGTTTTACCCCAACAATGTTTTCATTAGTTTCGCTCACTCTCGAAATCAAGCATTTTACAGCAGGTTGGAGCAGCCTGTATCTCAGCACAGGAATAAGGTAGGGAAGAATTCTAAGGATCATTTTGACTGCCTCCAGAAGTTAGATCAGATGGCAAATTGGATTTGGTGCTAGGTCTTTCCCTTTAGGTTTTACCCCAACAATGTTTTCATTAGTTTCACTCACTCTCGAAATCAAGCATTTTTACAGCAGGTTGGAGCAGCCTGTATCTCAGCACAGGAATAAGGTAGGGAAGAATTCTAAGGATCATTTTGACCTGCCTCCAGAAGTTAGATCAGATGGCAAATTGGATTTGGTGCTAGGTCTTTCCCTTTAGGTTTTACCCCAACAATGTTTTCATTAGTTTCACTCACTCTCGAAATCAAGCATTTTACAGCAGGTTGGAGCAGCCTGTATCTCAGCACAGGAATAAGGTAGGGAAGAATTCTAAGGATCATTTTGACTGCCTCCAGAAGTTAGATCAGATGGCAAATTGGATTTGGTGCTAGGTCTTTCCCTTTAGGTTTTACCCCAACAATGTTTTCATTAGTTTCGCTCACTCTCGAAATCAAGCATTTTACAGCAGGTTGGAGCAGCCTGTATCTCAGCACAGGAATAAGGTAGGGAAGAATTCAAATACTCATTTTGACTGCCTCCAGAAGTTAGATCAGATGGCAAATTGGATTTGGTGCTAGGTCTTTCCCTTTAGGTTTTACCCAACAATGTTTTCATTAGTTTCGCTCACTCTCGAAATCAAGCATTTTACAGCAGGTTGGAGCAGCCTGTATCTCAGCACAGGAATAAGGAAGGGAAGAATTCTAAGGATCATTTTGACTGCCTCCAGAAGTTAGATCAGATGGCAACTTGGATTTGGTGCTAGGTCTTTCCCTTTAGGTTTTACCCCAACAATGTTTTCATTAGTTTCGCTCACTCTCGAAATCAAGCATTTTACAGCAGGTTGGAGCAGCCTGTATCTCAGCACAGGAATAAGGTAGGGAAGAATTCAAATACTCATTTTGACTGCCTCCAGAAGTTAGATGAGATGGCAAATTGGATTTGGTGCTAGGTCTTTCCCTTTAGGTTTTACCCCAACAATGTTTTCATTAGTTTCGCTCACTCTCGAAATCAAGCATTTTACAGCAGGTTGGAGCAGCCTGTATCTCAGCACAGGAATAAGGTAGGGAAGAATTCTAAGGATCATTTTGACTGCCTCCAGAAGTTAGATGAGATGGCAAATTGGATTTGGTGCTAGGTCCTTTCCCTTTAGGTTTTACCCCAACAATGTTTTCATTAGTTTCGCTCACTCTCGAAATCAAGCATTTTACAGCAGGTTGGAGCAGCCTGTATCTCAGCACAGGAATAAGGTAGGGAAGAATTCTAAGGATCATTTTGACTGCCTCCAGAAGTTAGATCAGATGGCAAATTGGATTTGGTGCTAGGTCTTTCCCTTTAGGTTTTACCCCAACAATGTTTTCATTAGTTTCGCTCACTCTCGAAATCAAGCATTTTACAGCAGGTTGGAGCAGCCTGTATCTCAGCACAGGAATAGGTAGGGAAGAATTCTAAGGATCATTTTGACTGCCTCCAGAAGTTAGATGAGATGGCAAATTGGATTTGGTGCTAGGTCTTTCCCTTTAGGTTTTACCCCAACAATGTTTTTCATTAGTTTCGCTCACTCTCGAAATCAAGCATTTTACAGCAGGTTGGAGCAGCCTGTATCTCAGCACAGGAATAAGGTAGGGAAGAATTCTAAGGATCATTTTGACTGCCTCCAGAAGTTAGATCAGATGGCAAATTGGATTTGGTGCTAGGTCTTTCCCTTTAGGTTTTACCCCAACAATGTTTTCATTAGTTTCGCTCACTCTCGAAATCAAGCATTTTACAGCAGGTTGGAGCAGCCGGTATCTCAGCACAGGAATAAGGTAGGGAAGAATTCTAAAGGATCATTTTGACTGCCTCCAGAAGTTAGATCAGATGGCAAATTGGATTTGGTGCTAGGTCTTTCCCTTTAGGTTTTACCCCAACAATGTTTTCATTAGTTTCGCTCACTCTCGAAATCAAGCATTTTACAGCAGGTTGGAGCAGCCTGTATCTCAGCACAGGAATAAGGTAGGGAAGAATTCTAAGGATCATTTTGACTGCCCTCCAGAAGTTAGATCAGATGGCCAATGGAATTTGGTGCTAGGTCTTTCCCTTTAGGTTTTACCCCAACAATGTTTTCATTAGTTTCGCTCACTCTCGAAATCAAGCATTTTACAGCAGGTTGGAGCAGCCTGTATCTCAGCACAGGAATAAGGTAGGGAAGAATTCTAAGGATCATTTTGACTGCCTCCAGAAGTTAGATCAGATGGCAAATTGGATTTGGTGCTAGGTTTTTCCCTTTAGGTTTTACCCCAACAATGTTTTCATTAGTTTCGCTCACTCTCGAAATCAAGCATTTTACAGCAGGTTGGAGCAGCCTGTATCTCAGCACAGGAATAGGGTAGGGAAGAATTTCAAATGCTCATTTTGACTGCCTCCAGAAGTTAGATCAGATGGCAAATTGGATTTGGTGCTAGGTCTTTCCCTTTAGGTTTTTACCCCAACAATGTTTTCATTAGTTTCGCTCACTCTCGAAATCAAGCATTTTACAGCAGGTTGGAGCAGCCTGTATCTCAGCACAGGAATAAGATAGGGAAAGAATTCTAAGGATCATTTTGACTGCCTCCAGAAGTTAGATCAGATGGCAAATTGGATTTGGTGCTAGGTCTTTCCCTTAGGTTTTACCCCCAACAATGTTTTCATTAGTTTCGCTCACTCTCGAAATCAAGCATTTTACAGCAGGTTGGAGCAGCCTGTATCTCAGCACAGGAATAAGGTAGGGAAGAATTCTAAGGATCATTTTGACTGCCTCCAGAAGTTTAGATCAGATGGCCAATGCAATTTGGTGCTAGGCCTTTCCCTTTAGGTTTTACCCCAACAATGTTTTCATTAGTTTCGCTCACTCTCGAAATCAAGCATTTTACAGCAGGTTGGAGCAGCCTGTATCTCAGCACAGGAATAAGGTAGGGAAGAATTCTAAGGATCATTTTGACTGCCTCCAGAAGTTAGATCAGATGGCAAATTGGATTTGGTGCTAGGTCTTTCCCTTTAGGTTTTACCCCAACAATGTTTTCATTAGTTTCGCTCACTCTCGAAATCAAGCATTTTACAGCAGGTTGGAGCAGCCTGTATCTCAGCACAGGAATAAGGTAGGGAAGAATTCTAAGGATCATTTTGACTGCCTCCAGAAGTTAGATCAGATGGCAACTTGGATTTGGTGCTAGGTCTTTCCCTTTAGGTTTTACCCCAACAATGTTTTCATTAGTTTCGCTCACTCTCGAAATCAAGCATTTTACAGCAGGTTGGAGCAGCCTGTATCTCAGCACAGGAATAAGGTAGGGAAGAATTCTAAGGATCATTTTGACTGCCTCCAGAAGTTAGATCAGATGGCAAATTGGATTTGGTGCTAGGTCTTTCCCTTTAGGTTTTACCCCAACAATGTTTTCATTAGTTTCGCTCACTCTCGAAATCAAGCATTTTACAGCAGGTTGGAGCAGCCTGTATCTCAGCACAGGAATAAGGTAGGGAAGAATTCTAAGGATCATTTTGACTGCCTCCAGAAGTTAGATCAGATGGCAAATTGGATTTGGTGCTAGGCCTTTCCCTTTAGGTTTTACCCCAACAATGTTTTCATTAGTTTCGCTCACTCTCGAAATCAAGCATTTTACAGCAGGTTGGAGCAGCCTGTATCTCAGCACAGGAATAAGGTAGGGAAGAATTCTAAGGATCATTTTGACTGCCTCCAGAAGTTAGATCAGATGGCAAATTGGATTTGGTGCTAGGTCTTTCCCTTTAGGTTTTACCCCAACAATGTTTTCATTAGTTTCGCTCACTCTCGAAATCAAGCATTTTACAGCAGGTTGGAGCAGCCTGTATCTCAGCACAGGAATAAGGTAGGGAAGAATTCAAATACTCATTTTGACTGCCTCCAGAAGTTAGATCAGATGGCAAATTGGATTTGGTGCTAGGTCTTTCCCTTTGGGTTTTACCCCAACAATGTTTTCATTAGTTTCGCTCACTCTCGAAATCAAGCATTTTACAGCAGGTTGGAGCAGCCTGTATCTCAGCACAGGAATAAGGTAGGGAAGAATTCTAAGGATCATTTTGACTGCCTCCAGAAGTTAGATCAGATGGCAAATTGGATTTGGTGCTAGGTCTTTCCCTTTAGGTTTTACCCCAACAATGTTTTCATTAGTTTCGCTCACTCTCGAAATCAAGCATTTTACAGCAGGTTGGAGCAGCCTGTATCTCAGCACAGGAATAAGGTAGGGAAGAATTCAAATACTCATTTTGACTGCCTCCAGAAGTTAGAATCAGATGGCAAATTGGATTTGGTGCTAGGTCTTTCCCTTTAGGTTTTACCCCAACAATGTTTTCATTAGTTTCGCTCACTCTCGAAATCAAGCATTTTACAGCAGGTTGGAGCAGCCTGTATCTCAGCACAGGAATAAGGTAGGGAAGAATTCTAAGGATCATTTTGACTGCCTCCAGAAGTTAGATCAGATGGCAAATTGGATTTGGTGCTAGGTCTTTCCCTTTAGGTTTTACCCCAACAATGTTTTCATTAGTTTCGCTCACTCTCGAAATCAAGCATTTTACAGCAGGTTGGAGCAGCCTGTATCTCAGCACAGGAATAAGGTAGGGAAGAATTCTAAGGATCATTTTGACTGCCTCCAGAAGTTAGATCAGATGGCAAATTGGATTTGGTGCTAGGTCTTTCCCTTTAGGTTTTACCCCAACAATGTTTTCATTAGTTTCACTCACTCTCGAAATCAAGCATTTTACAGCAGGTTGGAGCAGCCTGTATCTCAGCACAGGAATAAGGTAGGGAAGAATTCTAAGGATCATTTTGACTGCCTCCAGAAGTTAGATCAGATGGCAAATTGGATTTGGTGCTAGGTCTTTCCCTTTAGGTTTTACCCCAACAATGTTTTCATTAGTTTCGCTCACTCTCGAAATCAAGCATTTTACAGCAGGTTGGAGCAGCCTGTATCTCAGCACAGGAATAAGGTAGGGAAGAATTCAAATACTCATTTTGACTGCCTCCAGAAGTTAGATCAGATGGCAAATTGGATTTGGTGCTAGGTCTTTCCCTTTAGGTTTTACCCCAACAATGTTTTCATTAGTTTCGCTCACTCTCGAAATCAAGCATTTTACAGCAGGTTGGAGCAGCCTGTATCTCAGCACAGGAATAAGGAAGGGAAGAATTCTAAGGATCATTTTGACTGCCTCCAGAAGTTAGATCAGATGGCAACTTGGATTTGGTGCTAGGTCTTTCCCTTTAGGTTTTACCCCAACAATGTTTTCATTAGTTTCGCTCACTCTCGAAATCAAGCATTTTACAGCAGGTTGGAGCAGCCTGTATCTCAGCACAGGAATAAGGTAGGGAAGAATTCAAATACTCATTTTGACTGCCTCCAGAAGTTAGATCAGATGGCAAATTGGATTTGGTGCTAGGTCTTTCCCTTTAGGTTTTACCCCAACAATGTTTTCATTAGTTTCGCTCACTCTCGAAATCAAGCATTTTACAGCAGGTTGGAGCAGCCTGTATCTCAGCACAGGAATAAGGTAGGGAAGAATTCTAAGGATCATTTTGACTGCCTCCAGAAGTTAGATCAGATGGCAAATTGGATTTGGTGCTAGGTCTTTCCCTTTAGGTTTTACCCCAACAATGTTTTCATTAGTTTCGCTCACTCTCGAAATCAAGCATTTTACAGCAGGTTGGAGCAGCCTGTATCTCAGCACAGGAATAAGGTAGGGAAGAATTCAAATACTCATTTTGACTGCCTCCAGAAGTTAGATCAGATGGCAAATTGGATTTGGTGCTAGGTCTTTCCCTTTAGGTTTTACCCCAACAATGTTTTCATTAGTTTCGCTCACTCTCGAAATCAAGCATTTTACAGCAGGTTGGAGCAGCCTGTATCTCAGCACAGGAATAAGGTAGGGAAGAATTCTAAGGATCATTTTGACTGCCTCCAGAAGTTAGATCAGATGGCAAATTGGATTTGGTGCTAGGTCTTTCCCTTTAGGTTTTACCCCAACAATGTTTTCATTAGTTTCGCTCACTCTCGAAATCAAGCATTTTACAGCAGGTTGGAGCAGCCTGTATCTCAGCACAGGAATAAGGAAGGGAAGAATTCTAAGGATCATTTTGACTGCCTCCAGAAGTTAGATCAGATGCCAAATTGGATTTGGTGCTAGGTCTTTCCCTTTAGGTTTTACCCCAACAATGTTTTCATTAGTTTCGCTCACTCTCGAAATCAAGCATTTTACAGCAGGTTGGAGCAGCCTGTATCTCAGCACAGGAATAAGGTAGGGAAGAATTCTAAGGATCATTTTGACTGCCTCCAGAAGTTAGATCAGATGGCAAATTGGATTTGGTGCTAGGTCTTTCCCTTTAGGTTTTACCCCAACAATGTTTTCATTAGTTTCGCTCACTCTCGAAATCAAGCATTTTACAGCAGGTTGGAGCAGCCTGTATCTCAGCACAGGAATAAGGTAGGGAAGAATTCAAATACTCATTTTGACTGCCTCCAGAAGTTAGATCAGATGGCAAATTGGATTTGGTGCTAGGTCTTTCCCTTTAGGTTTTACCCCAACAATGTTTTCATTAGTTTCGCTCACTCTCGAAATCAAGCATTTTACAGCAGGTTGGAGCAGCCTGTATCTCAGCACAGGAATAAGGTAGGGAAGAATTCAAATACTCATTTTGACTGCCTCCAGAAGTTAGATCAGATGGCAAATTGGATTTGGTGCTAGGTCTTTCCCTTTAGGTTTTACCCCAACAATGTTTTCATTAGTTTCGCTCACTCTCGAAATCAAGCATTTTACAGCAGGTTGGAGCAGCCTGTATCTCAGCACAGGAATAAGGTAGGGAAGAATTCTAAGGATCATTTTGACTGCCTCCAGAAGTTAGATCAGATGGCAAATTGGATTTGGTGCTAGGTCTTTCCCTTTAGGTTTTACCCCAACAATGTTTTCATTAGTTTCGCTCACTCTCGAAATCAAGCATTTTACAGCAGGTTGGAGCAGCCTGTATCTCAGCACAGGAATAAGGTAGGGAAGAATTCAAATACTCATTTTGACTGCCTCCAGAAGTTAGATCAGATGGCAAATTGGATTTGGTGCTAGGTCTTTCCCTTTAGGTTTTACCCCAACAATGTTTTCATTAGTTTCGCTCACTCTCGAAATCAAGCATTTTACAGCAGGTTGGAGCAGCCTGTATCTCAGCACAGGAATAAGGTAGGGAAGAATTCTAAGGATCATTTTGACTGCCTCCAGAAGTTAGATCAGATGGCAAATTGGATTTGGTGCTAGGTCTTTCCCTTTAGGTTTTACCCCAACAATGTTTTCATTAGTTTCGCTCACTCTCGAAATCAAGCATTTTACAGCAGGTTGGAGCAGCCTGTATCTCAGCACAGGAATAAGGAAGGGAAGAATTCTAAGGATCATTTTGACTGCCTCCAGAAGTTAGATCAGATGGCAAATTGGATTTGGTGCTAGGTCTTTCCCTTTAGGTTTTACCCCAACAATGTTTTCATTAGTTTCGCTCACTCTCGAAATCAAGCATTTTACAGCAGGTTGGAGCAGCCTGTATCTCAGCACAGGAATAAGGTAGGGAAGAATTCTAAGGATCATTTTGACTGCCTCCAGAAGTTAGATCAGATGGCCAATGGAATTTGGTGCTAGGTCTTTCCCTTTAGGTTTTACCCCAACAATGTTTTCATTAGTTTCGCTCACTCTCGAAATCAAGCATTTTACAGCAGGTTGGAGCAGCCTGTATCTCAGCACAGGAATAAGGTAGGGAAGAATTCTAAGGATCATTTTGACTGCCTCCAGAAGTTAGATCAGATGGCAAATTGGATTTGGTGCTAGGTCTTTCCCTTTAGGTTTTACCCCAACAATGTTTTCATTAGTTTCGCTCACTCTCGAAATCAAGCATTTTACAGCAGGTTGGAGCAGCCTGTATCTCAGCACAGGAATAAGGTAGGGAAGAATTCTAAGGATCATTTTGACTGCCTCCAGAAGTTAGATCAGATGCCAAATTGGATTTGGTGCTAGGTCTTTCCCTTTAGGTTTTACCCCAACAATGTTTTCATTAGTTTCGCTCACTCTCGAAATCAAGCATTTTACAGCAGGTTGGAGCAGCCTGTATCTCAGCACAGGAATAAGGAAGGGAAGAATTCTAAGGATCATTTTGACTGCCTCCAGAAGTTAGATCAGATGCCAAATTGGATTTGGTGCTAGGTCTTTCCCTTTAGGTTTTACCCCAACAATGTTTTCATTAGTTTCGCTCACTCTCGAAATCAAGCATTTTACAGCAGGTTGGAGCAGCCTGTATCTCAGCACAGGAATAAGGTAGGGAAGAATTCTAAGGATCATTTTGACTGCCTCCAGAAGTTAGATCAGATGGCAAATTGGATTTGGTGCTAGGTCTTTCCCTTTAGGTTTTACCCCAACAATGTTTTCATTAGTTTCGCTCACTCTCGAAATCAAGCATTTTACAGCAGGTTGGAGCAGCCTGTATCTCAGCACAGGAATAAGGTAGGGAAGAATTCAAATACTCATTTTGACTGCCTCCAGAAGTTAGATCAGATGGCAAATTGGATTTGGTGCTAGGTCTTTCCCTTTAGGTTTTACCCCAACAATGTTTTCATTAGTTTCGCTCACTCTCGAAATCAAGCATTTTACAGCAGGTTGGAGCAGCCTGTATCTCAGCACAGGAATAAGGTAGGGAAGAATTCTAAGGATCATTTTGACTGCCTCCAGAAGTTAGATCAGATGGCCAATGCAATTTGGTGCTAGGTCTTTCCCTTTAGGTTTTACCCCAACAATGTTTTCATTAGTTTCGCTCACTCTCGAAATCAAGCATTTTACAGCAGGTTGGAGCAGCCTGTATCTCAGCACAGGAATAAGGTAGGGAAGAATTCTAAGGATCATTTTGACTGCCTCCAGAAGTTAGATGAGATGGCAAATTGGATTTGGTGCTAGGTCTTTCCCTTTAGGTTTTACCCCAACAATGTTTTCATTAGTTTCGCTCACTCTCGAAATCAAGCATTTTACAGCAGGTTGGAGCAGCCTGTATCTCAGCACAGGAATAAGGTAGGGAAGAATTCAAATACTCATTTTGACTGCCTCCAGAAGTTAGATCAGATGGCAAATTGGATTTGGTGCTAGGTCTTTCCCTTTAGGTTTTACCCCAACAATGTTTTCATTAGTTTCGCTCACTCTCGAAATCAAGCATTTTACAGCAGGTTGGAGCAGCCTGTATCTCAGCACAGGAATAAGGTAGGGAAGAATTCTAAGGATCATTTTGACTGCCTCCAGAAGTTAGATCAGATGGCCAATGGAATTTGGTGCTAGGTCTTTCCCTTTAGGTTTTACCCCAACAATGTTTTCATTAGTTTCGCTCACTCTCAAAATCAAGCATTTTACAGCAGGTTGGAGCAGCCTGTATCTCAGCACAGGAATAATGTGGTGGGATGGAAGGATAAGGCTGAGAAGCCTCCTCCCTTCCCCCTTTGTAAAGTAAAAGGGAAAAAAAATTGTAGGGAAAGGAAAAAAAAAACTCGTAAGCTGAATTAGCAAAGCAGTGGAGCTATATTTACAAAGCGATGTAGGGTTTGCAGGGGATTATTTACAAATTTACAATATCTACAATATATACAAAGATATACAACAGAGTAACACAGAAATGAGAGTGAACCCCCTCTGGACAGAGGGGGTTCCCCACCTCCGCTCTCCCCTCCCTCCCCCCTTTCCCCAGAATGGGATAGAAAGAGAAAGAGAAGAGAGGAAAAAAAAAGTTAGAAGCCGTTCGTGTTAATTGGAAGGGAGTTAGTATACAGGCCTGTTATCTGGTTTTCAAGGCCGAGGCCTTGGCAGAAAGCCCAGCACAGAAAGCTGCTGCACGGAGAAGAGGCGGAAGCAAGACTGACTGAGAAGTGCTGGAAATGTCCAGTTCACTCCCAGTTCCGAAAAGTGCTTCCTCCCACTCGTCCAATGAAATTAGTTTAGACTATTCCTTCCGTTTACCAACTTCCGTCCACCATGTTCCCTTTCTTAAGGGGGCAACGTCAACCGGCCACAGTCCACCCCTTCTAAACAATTTCATTGGCTGTTCATACTGTCCATCTAATCCAAAACGATATTTACAGGTCGTGAGTAAAGTTCATAGTCCATTCCGGCTATGCTCAGATGTAGATGATTCAAAAGTCCAAGAAAATCAAAAAATGAGAAAAATGGAAAAACAGTTCATTTCCTCGCCGACGAAGCGAAGAAAAGGGAAACAGGGAAATCTCAGGGTCTCTTAGTTGACTCAGGGCTCTCAGGGATCTCAGGGTTCGTGCACCGTAGACTCCTCGTTGATTCTTCCTTTGGGCGCGATGTAGCTGTACAGCAGTTCAAAATTAACCTCTTTCAGCTAAAGTTAGATTTCTTTGTGGAACACACTGAATTTCACCATTCTCTTGCATTACCCAATAAGTGTGACCCGGACCTTCAGCTGAAACCACCCCTCGGACAGGTTTAGCCTCTCCTGAGGGTGAAAATACCCAAACAGTTTTACCTAACAGATTCTTTTCTCTAACAACAGGAACTCTATCACCTTCTACTTTCCGTAGCAAATCTGAATGTGCAGGTCCAGCTCGGTTCACTGAACCTCTACTATTTACCAGCCAGGTTGCTTGTGCTAAATGTTTTTCCCAGTTTTTCAAAGATCCACCTCCCATGGCTTTGAGAGTGGTCTTCAACAAACCATTGTAGCGTTCAATCTTCCCTGAAGCTGGTGCATAGTAGGGAATGTGGAATATCCACTCAATACCGTGCTCTTTTGCCCAGCTCTTTACGAGGTTGTTCTTGAAATGAGTTCCGTTGTCTGACTCAATCCTCTCTGGAGTTCCGTGTCTCCACAGGATCTGTCTCTCCAGACCGAGAATGGTGTTGCGTGCAGTTGCATGTGGAACTGGATAAGTTTCCAGCCATCCAGTGTTTGCCTCTACCATAGTAAGCACATACTGCTTACCAGAACGAGAACGTGGTAGAGTGATATAGTCAATCTGCCAAGCTTCACCATACTTGTACTTAGACCATCTGTCACCATACCACAAGGGCTTAAGTCGTTTTGCCTGCTTAATAGCAGCACAAATGTCACAGTCATGGATGACTTGTGTGATAGCATCCATGGAAATGTCTATGGATCTGTCACGAGCCCATTGGTATGTTGCATCTCTGCCTTGATGTCCTGACGAATCGTGAGCCCACCGAGCTAAGAATATCTCACCTCGGTGTTTCCAGTCGAGATCAAGATTAGAGTCCATGTCTACTTGAGAAACTCTTGCAGCTAGATCTGCCTGATGGTTGTGTTGCTGTTCCTCAGTAGCTTTGCTCTTAGGAATGTGAGCATCGATGTGTCTCACTTTCACTGGAATTCTCTCAATTCGATCAGCAATGTCCTGCCATAGGTTGGCTGCCCAAATGGGTTTTCCTTTTCTCTGCCAACCACTCTTTTTCCAGTTCTTTAGCCAACCCCATAGAGCATTGGCTACCATCCATGAGTCGGTGTAGAGATAAAGCTTTGGCCATCTCTCACGTTCAGCCACGTCGAGAGCTAGCTGGACAGCTTTTACCTCTGCGAACTGACTGGATTCTCCTTCTCCATCTTTCGCCTCTGCAACTTGGCGTGTTGGACTCCACACTGCAGACTTCCACCTTCGCTTGTTCCCAACAAGACGACAGGAACCGTCTGTGAACAAAGCATATTTCTTTTCATCATCAGAAAGGTCATTGTAAGGAGGAGCTTCCTCAGCACGAGTCACTTTCTCCTCTGGAGGTTTGGCACAGTTGATACCTTCAGGCCAACTTGAGATCACCTCCACTAGACCAGGTCTTTCAAGATTTCCCATTCGAGCTCTCTGTGTTATCAGAGCCATCCACTTAGACCAAGTTGAGTCTGTGGCATGATGTGGTGTGGATCCTTTGCCTTTGAACATCCAATTCAAAACTGGTAATCTGGGAGCTAGAAGAAGTTGTGATTCAGTTCCAATCACTTCAGAAGATGCTTTTACTCCTTCATAGGCAGCTAAGATTTCTTTTTCTGTTGGAGTATAATTAGCCTCTGAGCCTCTGTAACCTCGACTCCAGAAACCAAGAGGTCGTCCACGTGTCTCACCTGGAGCTTTTTGCCACAAGCACCAGGTTGGACCATTGTCACTTGCAGCCGTGTACAAAATGTTCTTAATGTCTGGACCATCTCGGACAGGTCCCAGACCCATTGCTTGAATTACCTCTTGCTTTATCTGGTCAAAGGCTGCTTGTTGTTCAGGTCCCCAGTGGAAATGGTTTCTCTTTCGAGTCACATCATACAGAGGTTTCACAATTTGACTGTATCCAGGAATGTGCAGTCTCCAAAATCCCACTATCCCCAAGAAACGTAGGGTCTCTTGCTTGTTTGTGGGACTTGCCATGGTAGAGACTCTATTTACCACATCCACTGGAATGTGTCGGCGTCCATCCTGCCACCGCACTCCCAGAAACTGAATTTCTGTGGTAGGTCCTTTCACCTTGTCTCGTTTGATGGCAAAACCTGCATTCAGAAGAATGTCAATGATTTTGTTACCTTTCTCGAAGACTTCCTCAGCAGTTTTACCCCAGACGATGATGTCATCGATGAACTGGATGTGTTCTGGAGCACTGCCTTTCTCCAGAGCATCGTGGATCACTGCATGACAGATGCTTGAACTGTGGATCCAGCCCATTGGCAATCTGTTGAAAGTGTACTGGATTCCTCTCCAGGTGAAAGCAAACTGAGGCCTGCATTCTTCTGCTATGGGAATAGAGAAAAATGCATTAGCAATGTCTATGGTAGCATACCATTTGGCCTCTTTGGATTCCAGCTCATACTGTAGCTCCATCATGTCTGGTACTGCTGCACTCATAGGTGGTGTTACTTCATTCAGGGCTCGGTAGTCTACCGTCAGACGCCAGTCTCCATTCTGCTTCCGCACAGGCCACACTGGACTGTTGAAAGGTGAATGAGTTTTGCTGACGACTTTCTGACTTTCCAACTGACGAATCAGATTCTGAATGGGCAACAAAGAGTCACGGTTGGTTCTGTATTGTCTGTGGTGCACAGTCTGAGAAGCAACCGGCAATTTAATGTCCTGTATCTTATGTTGTCCCACAACTGCAGATTCATCAGAAAGTTCAGGTCTGGCAGATAGCTTCAATTTTTGTCCATCAATTTCTATAGAAGCTACTCCAAAAGCCCATTTGTAACCTCTAGGGTCTTTGAAACGCCCTTCTCTCAGAAAATCAATTCCCAAAATACAAGGTGCATCAGGTCCGGTCACAACTGTATGCTTCCTCCATTGTTTACCAGTTAAACTTATATTAACCTCTACCTTACTTAACTCTTGAGATCCACCAGTGACTCCCAGAATAGTTATAGACTCTGATCCCTGATAATTTGATGGTATTATGGTGCACTGAGCTCCTGTGTCAACCAAGGCCCTGTACTTCTGAAATTGTGAAGTGCCAGGCCACTGGATGTACACATCCCAATAGATTCTGTTATCTCTGTTATCCCTCTCCTCCCCCTGGCGGGAGGCAGGGCACCCCTAGTTATGGGGAACATGCGCACATGTGCATTGCACATATTGCGCAGGGTTATAACTTTGCATGTTATGACTGGAGCCACTGTTGGAGCCATAAGAGTTGTTCTGGGGAACTGTGGAAGTAACAGCTACCCTTCTGGTATTGCTACCTTGGGTTCTGCCACTTTGCAATTCCCTCAGTCTCCTGAAAAGATTAGAAGTTGGTTGGCCATCCCAGCGGTTCATGTTCTCACCAAACTGATCACGCAGAGTTATCCAAATAGTTCTACGTGATTGCCTTGGTGGTCTGTTTTGGAATGACCTGTTTTGGAATGTCCTGTTTTGGAATGACCTCCTTGGAGGACGTGTATTCCTCACAGATGAAACTTGTACCCACCTGGAGGAAGAATTGAAACTATCCCTTTGTGCCAATTGGGATATGGAATTTCTAAATTCATCTTTTAACTCTCTTATGCAATTCTGAATATCACCAGACATCGTTTTAATGGCCGAAACCAAAGAACCACGTGTCATGCTATCCTCCAATTGTCTCATTTGATCACTGAATTGGCCAACCGTGGGAGAAGCTCCACCATAACTTCTTGACACAATTCTGCTTGCCAGAATGTTTGCATAATTGGAAGGAGCAAGTTTGATGATCTTTTTAGCAAGACCAATACCCACAGGAACGTCATCAGGATTCAGAGTTTCATGTTCACCATAGAGTAGCTCTCTAACAGCAAATTCTCTCAAGCGCTTAATTCCCTCATCTATGGTAGTCCAGGGTTTAGGATTCCATGGAAGATCATCTCGGGAAGGGTATCTCAGGGCAACCGCTATTAAAAGGCGTATCCACAGATTAACCTTACCGAGAGCTTCGCCTAGATGTCTATCTATTCCATTGTCCCTTGAGAGAGTTCCTAACTGAGCTGCTGACTTGTCTCCAACTGTTAGAGCTGAAGCACCTGTATCATAACACCTACTAAGCCAAGCTAGAACTGGCTCCTTATCTGCCCTGGTGAAATCTTTACGGACATTTCTCAATTCTTCCCGTGGTGACGAACAGTCTGTAATGTCATCTTCATCTTCATCTCCCTGAATTCTTTGCCCATAAAATCCTGCTGTCATTCTCCTAAGGATCTCTTTAAGCTGAGAACCACCTTTGCCAGCTGCTTTCCTAGCTTCATCTCTATCCTGCTTTGATCTCACTAGGTTAGCTAGATCTTTAAAACAAACCTTCTCTTCCTCCTGAGCAGGATCTTTTAGAGTAGAGGGCCCCTCACCAGGATCAGTCTCCTCCTCTTCTTCTCCATCTTTGCCCTTTCCAGCTCTAGTCTTTAAAGGAGCCACCTTAACTGGAGCTGTGTTTGAATTTACAGCCACCTTAATGGAAGCTGACAGGTCCTGAGATAAATCAGCTGCTGGGGCAGTGACTTCCGGTCCCACCGAGGGAGTGGGTGGAAGTGACGTTGCTCCGTTAATGGCCGACGGAGAAGAAGAAGAAGGAGAAGGAGTAGGTGCCATGTTGATACCAGCCGATGCCCTTGGCTGCTTGCCAGAATCAGCAAAGTCATTTAGAGCTGCCTTACCAATTAACTTTTTAGCCTTCTTTTTAACTGACACGGATTCTGCACAGTCCTCATCACTAGATGACTCTGGGACTGATCGAGAGCCACGGCGTTTTCTTTTTGATCTAGTTTTAATAACAAAACAAGCTCTGGACACCTTTCTCTCTCGCCGTAAAGAAATCAGGAGATACACGTTAATTATCACCATCAGCAGAATTATAGACACCAAATAAATCACCTTTGGATCCCAGGCATCACCTAAAGTTACTGTCTCCTCAGGCGGAATCTTAAAACTCTTTATCTCAATTGGGAGAGTGGTGGAGGTAACATTCCTGTATCTCACTGGCCATAATAAATTAATACATTTTCCATACCATAATTTAACTCTATACATAACCCACATATAAATTGTCCGCACCAAATATTTGCCCAGGTAATCCAAAATCAAACCCAAACAATACCTGTAAATCAGAGCCCCAAAAATTGAAAAGAACAATCGCTCCACAAACCACAATACCTTCATGTTTGCTAATTCAGCTAGAAAACACTAAATCAATCAAATAATAAATTAAACTAATTATCTGCCCCACGTTGGGCGCCAATAAAAAAAATGTGGTGGGATGGAAGGATAAGGCTGAGAAGCCTCCTCCCTTCCCCCTTTGTAAAGTAAAAGGGAAAAAAAATTGTAGGGAAAGGAAAAAAAAAACTCGTAAGCTGAATTAGCAAAGCAGTGGAGCTATATTTACAAAGCGATGTAGGGTTTGCAGGGGATTATTTACAAATTTACAATATCTACAATATATACAAAGATATACAACAGAGTAACACAGAAATGAGAGTGAACCCCCTCTGGACAGAGGGGGTTCCCCACCTCCGCTCTCCCCTCCCTCCCCCCTTTCCCCAGAATGGGATAGAAAGAGAAAGAGAAGAGAGGAAAAAAAAAGTTAGAAGCCGTTCGTGTTAATTGGAAGGGAGTTAGTATACAGGCCTGTTATCTGGTTTTCAAGGCCGAGGCCTTGGCAGAAAGCCCAGCACAGAAAGCTGCTGCACGGAGAAGAGGCGGAAGCAAGACTGACTGAGAAGTGCTGGAAATGTCCAGTTCACTCCCAGTTCCGAAAAGTGCTTCCTCCCACTCGTCCAATGAAATTAGTTTAGACTATTCCTTCCGTTTACCAACTTCCGTCCACCATGTTCCCTTTCTTAAGGGGGCAACGTCAACCGGACACAAATAAGGAAGGGAAGAATTCTAAGGATCATTTTGACTGCCTCCAGAAGTTAGATCAGATGGCAAATTGGATTTGGTGCTAGGTCTTTCCCTTTAGGTTTTACCCCAACAATGTTTTCATTAGTTTCGCTCACTCTCGAAATCAAGCATTTTACAGCAGGTTGGAGCAGCCTGTATCTCAGCACAGGAATAAGGTAGGGAAGAATTCAAATACTCATTTTGACTGCCTCCAGAAGTTAGATCAGATGGCAAATTGGATTTGGTGCTAGGTCTTTCCCTTTAGGTTTTACCCCAACAATGTTTTCATTAGTTTCGCTCACTCTCGAAATCAAGCATTTTACAGCAGGTTGGAGCAGCCTGTATCTCAGCACAGGAATAAGGTAGGGAAGAATTCTAAGGATCATTTTGACTGCCTCCAGAAGTTAGATCAGATGGCAACTTGGATTTGGTGCTAGGTCTTTCCCTTTAGGTTTTACCCCAACAATGTTTTCATTAGTTTCGCTCACTCTCGAAATCAAGCATTTTACAGCAGGTTGGAGCAGCCTGTATCTCAGCACAGGAATAAGGTAGGGAAGAATTCTAAGGATCATTTTGACTGCCTCCAGAAGTTAGATCAGATGGCCAATGGAATTTGGTGCTAGGTCTTTCCCTTTAGGTTTTACCCCAACAATGTTTTCATTAGTTTCGCTCACTCTCAAAATCAAGCATTTTACAGCAGGTTGGAGCAGCCTGTATCTCAGCACAGGAATAATGTGGTGGGATGGAAGGATAAGGCTGAGAAGCCTCCTCCCTTCCCCCTTTGTAAAGTAAAAGGGAAAAAAAATTGTAGGGAAAGGAAAAAAAAAACTCGTAAGCTGAATTAGCAAAGCAGTGGAGCTATATTTACAAAGCGATGTAGGGTTTGCAGGGGATTATTTACAAATTTACAATATCTACAATATATACAAAGATATACAACAGAGTAACACAGAAATGAGAGTGAACCCCCTCTGGACAGAGGGGGTTCCCCACCTCCGCTCTCCCCTCCCTCCCCCCTTTCCCCAGAATGGGATAGAAAGAGAAAGAGAAGAGAGGAAAAAAAAAGTTAGAAGCCGTTCGTGTTAATTGGAAGGGAGTTAGTATACAGGCCTGTTATCTGGTTTTCAAGGCCGAGGCCTTGGCAGAAAGCCCAGCACAGAAAGCTGCTGCACGGAGAAGAGGCGGAAGCAAGACTGACTGAGAAGTGCTGGAAATGTCCAGTTCACTCCCAGTTCCGAAAAGTGCTTCCTCCCACTCGTCCAATGAAATTAGTTTAGACTATTCCTTCCGTTTACCAACTTCCGTCCACCATGTTCCCTTTCTTAAGGGGGCAACGTCAACCGGACACAAATAAGGAAGGGAAGAATTCTAAGGATCATTTTGACTGCCTCCAGAAGTTAGATCAGATGGCAAATTGGATTTGGTGCTAGGTCTTTCCCTTTAGGTTTTACCCCAACAATGTTTTCATTAGTTTCGCTCACTCTCGAAATCAAGCATTTTACAGCAGGTTGGAGCAGCCTGTATCTCAGCACAGGAATAAGGTAGGGAAGAATTCAAATACTCATTTTGACTGCCTCCAGAAGTTAGATCAGATGGCAAATTGGATTTGGTGCTAGGTCTTTCCCTTTAGGTTTTACCCCAACAATGTTTTCATTAGTTTCGCTCACTCTCGAAATCAAGCATTTTACAGCAGGTTGGAGCAGCCTGTATCTCAGCACAGGAATAAGGTAGGGAAGAATTCTAAGGATCATTTTGACTGCCTCCAGAAGTTAGATCAGATGGCAACTTGGATTTGGTGCTAGGTCTTTCCCTTTAGGTTTTACCCCAACAATGTTTTCATTAGTTTCGCTCACTCTCGAAATCAAGCATTTTACAGCAGGTTGGAGCAGCCTGTATCTCAGCACAGGAATAAGGTAGGGAAGAATTCTAAGGATCATTTTGACTGCCTCCAGAAGTTAGATCAGATGGCAAATTGGATTTGGTGCTAGGTCTTTCCCTTTAGGTTTTACCCCAACAATGTTTTCATTAGTTTCGCTCACTCTCGAAATCAAGCATTTTACAGCAGGTTGGAGCAGCCTGTATCTCAGCACAGGAATAAGGTAGGGAAGAATTCAAATACTCATTTTGACTGCCTCCAGAAGTTAGATCAGATGGCAAATTGGATTTGGTGCTAGGTCTTTCCCTTTAGGTTTTACCCCAACAATGTTTTCATTAGTTTCGCTCACTCTCGAAATCAAGCATTTTACAGCAGGTTGGAGCAGCCTGTATCTCAGCACAGGAATAAGGTAGGGAAGAATTCTAAGGATCATTTTGACTGCCTCCAGAAGTTAGATCAGATGGCAAATTGGATTTGGTGCTAGGTCTTTCCCTTTAGGTTTTACCCCAACAATGTTTTCATTAGTTTCGCTCACTCTCGAAATCAAGCATTTTACAGCAGGTTGGAGCAGCCTGTATCTCAGCACAGGAATAAGGTAGGGAAGAATTCTAAGGATCATTTTGACTGCCTCCAGAAGTTAGATCAGATGGCAAATTGGATTTGGTGCTAGGTCTTTCCCTTTAGGTTTTACCCCAACAATGTTTTCATTAGTTTCGCTCACTCTCGAAATCAAGCATTTTACAGCAGGTTGGAGCAGCCTGTATCTCAGCACAGGAATAAGGTAGGGAAGAATTCAAATACTCATTTTGACTGCCTCCAGAAGTTAGATCAGATGGCAAATTGGATTTGGTGCTAGGTCTTTCCCTTTAGGTTTTACCCCAACAATGTTTTCATTAGTTTCGCTCACTCTCGAAATCAAGCATTTTACAGCAGGTTGGAGCAGCCTGTATCTCAGCACAGGAATAAGGTAGGGAAGAATTCTAAGGATCATTTTGACTGCCTCCAGAAGTTAGATGAGATGGCAAATTGGATTTGGTGCTAGGTCTTTCCCTTTAGGTTTTACCCCAACAATGTTTTCATTAGTTTCGCTCACTCTCGAAATCAAGCATTTTACAGCAGGTTGGAGCAGCCTGTATCTCAGCACAGGAATAAGGTAGGGAAGAATTCAAATACTCATTTTGACTGCCTCCAGAAGTTAGATCAGATGGCAAATTGGATTTGGTGCTAGGTCTTTCCCTTTAGGTTTTACCCCAACAATGTTTTCATTAGTTTCGCTCACTCTCGAAATCAAGCATTTTACAGCAGGTTGGAGCAGCCTGTATCTCAGCACAGGAATAAGGTAGGGAAGAATTCAAATACTCATTTTGACTGCCTCCAGAAGTTAGATCAGATGGCAAATTGGATTTGGTGCTAGGTCTTTCCCTTTAGGTTTTACCCCAACAATGTTTTCATTAGTTTCGCTCACTCTCGAAATCAAGCATTTTACAGCAGGTTGGAGCAGCCTGTATCTCAGCACAGGAATAAGGAAGGGAAGAATTCTAAGGATCATTTTGACTGCCTCCAGAAGTTAGATCAGATGGCAAATTGGATTTGGTGCTAGGTCTTTCCCTTTAGGTTTTACCCCAACAATGTTTTCATTAGTTTCGCTCACTCTCGAAATCAAGCATTTTACAGCAGGTTGGAGCAGCCTGTATCTCAGCACAGGAATAAGGTAGGGAAGAATTCAAATACTCATTTTGACTGCCTCCAGAAGTTAGATCAGATGGCAAATTGGATTTGGTGCTAGGTCTTTCCCTTTAGGTTTTACCCCAACAATGTTTTCATTAGTTTCGCTCACTCTCGAAATCAAGCATTTTACAGCAGGTTGGAGCAGCCTGTATCTCAGCACAGGAATAAGGTAGGGAAGAATTCTAAGGATCATTTTGACTGCCTCCAGAAGTTAGATCAGATGCCAAATTGGATTTGGTGCTAGGTCTTTCCCTTTAGGTTTTACCCCAACAATGTTTTCATTAGTTTCGCTCACTCTCGAAATCAAGCATTTTACAGCAGGTTGGAGCAGCCTGTATCTCAGCACAGGAATAAGGAAGGGAAGAATTCTAAGGATCATTTTGACTGCCTCCAGAAGTTAGATCAGATGGCAAATTGGATTTGGTGCTAGGTCTTTCCCTTTAGGTTTTACCCCAACAATGTTTTCATTAGTTTCGCTCACTCTCGAAATCAAGCATTTTACAGCAGGTTGGAGCAGCCTGTATCTCAGCACAGGAATAAGGTAGGGAAGAATTCAAATACTCATTTTGACTGCCTCCAGAAGTTAGATCAGATGGCAAATTGGATTTGGTGCTAGGTCTTTCCCTTTAGGTTTTACCCCAACAATGTTTTCATTAGTTTCGCTCACTCTCGAAATCAAGCATTTTACAGCAGGTTGGAGCAGCCTGTATCTCAGCACAGGAATAAGGTAGGGAAGAATTCTAAGGATCATTTTGACTGCCTCCAGAAGTTAGATCAGATGGCAAATTGGATTTGGTGCTAGGTCTTTCCCTTTAGGTTTTACCCCAACAATGTTTTCATTAGTTTCGCTCACTCTCGAAATCAAGCATTTTACAGCAGGTTGGAGCAGCCTGTATCTCAGCACAGGAATAAGGTAGGGAAGAATTCTAAGGATCATTTTGACTGCCTCCAGAAGTTAGATCAGATGGCAAATTGGATTTGGTGCTAGGTCTTTCCCTTTAGGTTTTACCCCAACAATGTTTTCATTAGTTTCGCTCACTCTCGAAATCAAGCATTTTACAGCAGGTTGGAGCAGCCTGTATCTCAGCACAGGAATAAGGTAGGGAAGAATTCTAAGGATCATTTTGACTGCCTCCAGAAGTTAGATCAGATGGCAAATTGGATTTGGTGCTAGGTCTTTCCCTTTAGGTTTTACCCCAACAATGTTTTCATTAGTTTCGCTCACTCTCGAAATCAAGCATTTTACAGCAGGTTGGAGCAGCCTGTATCTCAGCACAGGAATAAGGTAGGGAAGAATTCTAAGGATCATTTTGACTGCCTCCAGAAGTTAGATCAGATGGCAAATTGGATTTGGTGCTAGGTCTTTCCCTTTAGGTTTTACCCCAACAATGTTTTCATTAGTTTCGCTCACTCTCGAAATCAAGCATTTTACAGCAGGTTGGAGCAGCCTGTATCTCAGCACAGGAATAAGGAAGGGAAGAACTCTAAGGATCATTTTGACTGCCTCCAGAAGTTAGATCAGATGGCAAATTGGATTTGGTGCTAGGTCTTTCCCTTTAGGTTTTACCCCAACAATGTTTTCATTAGTTTCGCTCACTCTCGAAATCAAGCATTTTACAGCAGGTTGGAGCAGCCTGTATCTCAGCACAGGAATAAGGTAGGGAAGAATTCTAAGGATCATTTTGACTGCCTCCAGAAGTTAGATCAGATGGCAAATTGGATTTGGTGCTAGGTCTTTCCCTTTAGGTTTTACCCCAACAATGTTTTCATTAGTTTCGCTCACTCTCAAAATCAAGCATTTTACAGCAGGTTGGAGCAGCCTGTATCTCAGCACAGGAATAAGGTAGGGAAGAATTCTAAGGATCATTTTGACTGCCTCCAGAAGTTAGATCAGATGGCCAATTGGATTTGGTGCTAGGTCTTTCCCTTTAGGTTTTACCCCAACTATGTTTTCATTAGTTTCGCTCACTCTCGAAATCAAGCATTTTACAGCAGGTTGGAGCAGCCTGTATCTCAGCACAGGAATAAGGTAGGGAAGAATTCTAAGGATCATTTTGACTGCCTCCAGAAGTTAGATCAGATGGCAAATTGGATTTGGTGCTAGGTCTTTCCCTTTAGGTTTTACCCCAACAATGTTTTCATTAGTTTCGCTCACTCTCGAAATCAAGCATTTTACAGCAGGTTGGAGCAGCCTGTATCTCAGCACAGGAATAAGGTAGGGAAGAATTCAAATACTCATTTTGACTGCCTCCAGAAGTTAGATCAGATGGCAAATTGGATTTGGTGCTAGGTCTTTCCCTTTAGGTTTTACCCCAACAATGTTTTCATTAGTTTCGCTCACTCTCGAAATCAAGCATTTTACAGCAGGTTGGAGCAGCCTGTATCTCAGCACAGGAATAAGGTAGGGAAGAATTCTAAGGATCATTTTGACTGCCTCCAGAAGTTAGATCAGATGGCAAATTGGATTTGGTGCTAGGTCTTTCCCTTTAGGTTTTACCCCAACAATGTTTTCATTAGTTTCGCTCACTCTCGAAATCAAGCATTTTACAGCAGGTTGGAGCAGCCTGTATCTCAGCACAGGAATAAGGAAGGGAAGAATTCTAAGGATCATTTTGACTGCCTCCAGAAGTTAGATCAGATGGCAAATTGGATTTGGTGCTAGGTCTTTCCCTTTAGGTTTTACCCCAACAATGTTTTCATTAGTTTCGCTCACTCTCGAAATCAAGCATTTTACAGCAGGTTGGAGCAGCCTGTATCTCAGCACAGGAATAAGGTAGGGAAGAATTCTAAGGATCATTTTGACTGCCTCCAGAAGTTAGATCAGATGGCAAATTGGATTTGGTGCTAGGTCTTTCCCTTTAGGTTTTACCCCAACAATGTTTTCATTAGTTTCGCTCACTCTCGAAATCAAGCATTTTACAGCAGGTTGGAGCAGCCTGTATCTCAGCACAGGAATAAGGTAGGGAAGAATTCTAAGGATCATTTTGACTGCCTCCAGAAGTTAGATCAGATGGCAAATTGGATTTGGTGCTAGGTCTTTCCCTTTAGGTTTTACCCCAACAATGTTTTCATTAGTTTCGCTCACTCTCGAAATCAAGCATTTTACAGCAGGTTGGAGCAGCCTGTATCTCAGCACGGGAATAAGGTAGGGAAGAATTCTAAGGATCATTTTGACTGCCTCCAGAAGTTAGATCAGATGGCCAATGGAATTTGGTGCTAGGTCTTTCCCTTTAGGTTTTACCCCAACAATGTTTTCATTAGTTTCGCTCACTCTCGAAATCAAGCATTTTACAGCAGGTTGGAGCAGCCTGTATCTCAGCACAGGAATAAGGTAGGGAAGAATTCTAAGGATCATTTTGACTGCCTCCAGAAGTTAGATCAGATGGCAAATTGGATTTGGTGCTAGGTCTTTCCCTTTAGGTTTTACCCCAACAATGTTTTCATTAGTTTCGCTCACTCTCGAAATCAAGCATTTTACAGCAGGTTGGAGCAGCCTGTATCTCAGCACAGGAATAAGGTAGGGAAGAATTCAAATACTCATTTTGACTGCCTCCAGAAGTTAGATCAGATGGCAAATTGGATTTGGTGCTAGGTCTTTCCCTTTAGGTTTTACCCCAACAATGTTTTCATTAGTTTCGCTCACTCACGAAATCAAGCATTTTACAGCAGGTTGGCGCAGCCTGTATCTCAGCACAGGAATAAGGAAGGGAAGAATTCTAAGGATCATTTTGACTGCCTCCAGAAGTTAGATCAGATGGCAAATTGGATTTGGTGCTAGGTCTTTCCCTTTAGGTTTTACCCCAACAAAGTTTTCATTAGTTTCGCTCACTCTCGAAATCAAGCATTTTACAGCAGGTTGGAGCAGCCTGTATCTCAGCACAGGAATAAGGTAGGGAAGAATTCAAATACTCATTTTGACTGCCTCCAGAAGTTAGATCAGATGGCAAATTGGATTTGGTGCTAGGTCTTTCCCTTTAGGTTTTACCCCAACAATGTTTTCATTAGTTTCGCTCACTCTCGAAATCAAGCATTTTACAGCAGGTTGGAGCAGCCTGTATCTCAGCACAGGAATAAGGTAGGGAAGAATTCTAAGGATCATTTTGACTGCCTCCAGAAGTTAGATCAGATGGCAAATTGGATTTGGTGCTAGGTCTTTCCCTTTAGGTTTTACCCCAACAATGTTTTCATTAGTTTCGCTCACTCTCGAAATCAAGCATTTTACAGCAGGTTGGAGCAGCCTGTATCTCAGCACAGGAATAAGGTAGGGAAGAATTCTAAGGATCATTTTGACTGCCTCCAGAAGTTAGATCAGATGGCCAATGGAATTTGGTGCTAGGTCTTTCCCTTTAGGTTTTACCCCAACAATGTTTTCATTAGTTTCGCTCACTCTCGAAATCAAGCATTTTACAGCAGGTTGGAGCAGCCTGTATCTCAGCACAGGAATAAGGTAGGGAAGAATTCTAAGGATCATTTTGACTGCCTCCAGAAGTTAGATCAGATGGCAAATTGGATTTGGTGCTAGGTCTTTCCCTTTAGGTTTTACCCCAACAATGTTTTCATTAGTTTCGCTCACTCTCGAAATCAAGCATTTTACAGCAGGTTGGAGCAGCCTGTATCTCAGCACAGGAATAAGGTAGGGAAGAATTCAAATACTCATTTTGACTGCCTCCAGAAGTTAGATCAGATGGCAAATTGGATTTGGTGCTAGGTCTTTCCCTTTAGGTTTTACCCCAACAATGTTTTCATTAGTTTCGCTCACTCTCGAAATCAAGCATTTTACAGCAGGTTGGAGCAGCCTGTATCTCAGCACAGGAATAAGGTAGGGAAGAATTCTAAGGATCATTTTGACTGCCTCCAGAAGTTAGATCAGATGGCAAATTGGATTTGGTGCTAGGTCTTTCCCTTTAGGTTTTACCCCAACAATGTTTTCATTAGTTTCGCTCACTCTCGAAATCAAGCATTTTACAGCAGGTTGGAGCAGCCTGTATCTCAGCACAGGAATAAGGTAGGGAAGAATTCTAAGGATCATTTTGACTGCCTCCAGAAGTTAGATCAGATGGCAAATTGGATTTGGTGCTAGGTCTTTCCCTTTAGGTTTTACCCCAACAATGTTTTCATTAGTTTCGCTCACTCTCGAAATCAAGCATTTTACAGCAGGTTGGAGCAGCCTGTATCTCAGCACAGGAATAAGGTAGGGAAGAATTCAAATACTCATTTTGTCTGCCTCCAGAAGTTAGATCAGATGGCAAATTGGATTTGGTGCTAGGTCTTTCCCTTTAGGTTTTACCCCAACAATGTTTTCATTAGTTTCGCTCACTCTCGAAATCAAGCATTTTACAGTATCACAGTATCACAGTATCACTTAGGTTGGAAAGGACCCCGAGGATCATCGAGTCCAACCTGACACCGCAGACCCCATGACTAGACCATGGCACCAAGTGCCACGTCCAATCTCCCCTTGAACGCCTCCAGGGTCGATGACTCAACCACCTCCCTGGGCAACCCATTCCAATGCCGGATGACTCGCTCGGTGAAGAACTTCCTCCTCACCTCGAGTCTGAACCTCCCCTGGCGCAGCTTGAGACTGTGTCCCCTTGTTCTGGTGCTGGTTGCCTGGGAGAAGAGGCCAACTCCCTCCTGGCTACAACCACCCTTCATGTAGTTGTAGAGGGCAATAAGGTCACCCCTGAGCCTCCTCTTCTCCAGGCTAAACAATCCCAGCTCCCTCAGCCTCTCCTCATAGGGCTTGTGTTCAAGGCCTCTCACCAGCCTTGTTGCCCTTCTCTGGACACGCTCAAGTGTCTCAATGTCCTTCTTAAACTGAGGAGCCCAGAACTGGACACAGTACTCAAGGTGCGGCCTAACCAGAGCAGAGTACAGGGGCACTATGACCTCCCTGCTCCTGCTGGCCACACTATTCCTAATGCAGGCCAGAATGCTATTGGCCCTCCTGGCCACCTGAGCACACTGCTGGCTCATATTCAGGTGGCTGTCGATCAGCACACCCAGGTCCCTCTCTGTCTGGGAGCTCTCCAGCCACTCCGACCCCAGCCTATAGCTCTGCATGGGATTGCCATAGCCAAAGTGCAGCACTCGGCACTTGGACTTGTTGAAAGCCATCCCATTGGACTCTGCCCATCTTTCCAGTCGGTCGAGGTTGGAGGTTGGAGCAGCCTGTATCTCAGCACAGGAATAAGGTAGGGAAGAATTCTAAGGATCATTTTGACTGCCTCCAGAAGTTAGATCAGATGGCAAATTGGATTTGGTGCTAGGTCTTTCCCTTTAGGTTTTACCCCAACAATGTTTTCATTAGTTTCGCTCACTCTCGAAATCAAGCATTTTACAGCAGGTTGGAGCAGCCTGTATCTCAGCACAGGAATAAGGTAGGGAAGAATTCTAAGGATCATTTTGACTGCCTCCAGAAGTTAGATCAGATGGCAAATTGGATTTGGTGCTAGGTCTTTCCCTTTAGGTTTTACCCCAACAATGTTTTCATTAGTTTCGCTCACTCTCGAAATCAAGCATTTTACAGCAGGTTGGAGCAGCCTGTATCTCAGCACAGGAATAAGGTAGGGAAGAATTCTAAGGATCATTTTGACTGCCTCCAGAAGTTAGATCAGATGGCAAATTGGATTTGGTGCTAGGTCTTTCCCTTTAGGTTTTACCCCAACAATGTTTTCATTAGTTTCGCTCACTCTCGAAATCAAGCATTTTACAGCAGGTTGGAGCAGCCTGTATCTCAGCACAGGAATAAGGTAGGGAAGAATTCTAAGGATCATTTTGACTGCCTCCAGAAGTTAGATCAGATGGCAAATTGGATTTGGTGCTAGGTCTTTCCCTTTAGGTTTTACCCCAACAATGTTTTCATTAGTTTCGCTCACTCTCGAAATCAAGCATTTTACAGCAGGTTGGAGCAGCCTGTATCTCAGCACAGGAATAAGGTAGGGAAGAATTCTAAGGATCATTTTGACTGCCTCCAGAAGTTAGATCAGATGGCAAATTGGATTTGGTGCTAGGTCTTTCCCTTTAGGTTTTACCCCAACAATGTTTTCATTAGTTTCGCTCACTCTCGAAATCAAGCATTTTACAGCAGGTTGGAGCAGCCTGTATCTCAGCACGGGAATAAGGTAGGGAAGAATTCTAAGGATCATTTTGACTGCCTCCAGAAGTTAGATCAGATGGCCAATGGAATTTGGTGCTAGGTCTTTCCCTTTAGGTTTTACCCCAACAATGTTTTCATTAGTTTCGCTCACTCTCGAAATCAAGCATTTTACAGCAGGTTGGAGCAGCCTGTATCTCAGCACAGGAATAAGGTAGGGAAGAATTCTAAGGATCATTTTGACTGCCTCCAGAAGTTAGATCAGATGGCAAATTGGATTTGGTGCTAGGTCTTTCCCTTTAGGTTTTACCCCAACAATGTTTTCATTAGTTTCGCTCACTCTCGAAATCAAGCATTTTACAGCAGGTTGGAGCAGCCTGTATCTCAGCACAGGAATAAGGTAGGGAAGAATTCAAATACTCATTTTGACTGCCTCCAGAAGTTAGATCAGATGGCAAATTGGATTTGGTGCTAGGTCTTTCCCTTTAGGTTTTACCCCAACAATGTTTTCATTAGTTTCGCTCACTCTCGAAATCAAGCATTTTACAGCAGGTTGGAGCAGCCTGTATCTCAGCACAGGAATAAGGTAGGGAAGAATTCTAAGGATCATTTTGACTGCCTCCAGAAGTTAGATCAGATGGCAAATTGGATTTGGTGCTAGGTCTTTCCCTTTAGGTTTTACCCCAACAATGTTTTCATTAGTTTCGCTCACTCTCGAAATCAAGCATTTTACAGCAGGTTGGAGCAGCCTGTATCTCAGCACAGGAATAAGGTAGGGAAGAATTCTAAGGATCATTTTGACTGCCTTCAGAAGTTAGATCAGATGGCCAATGGAATTTGGTGCTAGGTCTTTCCCTTTAGGTTTTACCCCAACAATGTTTTCATTAGTTTCGCTCACTCTCGAAATCAAGCATTTTACAGCAGGTTGGAGCAGCCTGTATCTCAGCACAGGAATAAGGTAGGGAAGAATTCTAAGGATCATTTTGACTGCCTCCAGAAGTTAGATCAGATGGCCAATGGAATTTGGTGCTAGGTCTTTCCCTTTAGGTTTTACCCCAACAATGTTTTCATTAGTTTCGCTCACTCTCGAAATCAAGCATTTTACAGCAGGTTGGAGCAGCCTGTATCTCAGCACAGGAATAAGGTAGGGAAGAATTCTAAGGATCATTTTGACTGCCTCCAGAAGTTAGATCAGATGGCAAATTGGATTTGGTGCTAGGTCTTTCCCTTTAGGTTTTACCCCAACAATGTTTTCATTAGTTTCGCTCACTCTCGAAATCAAGCATTTTACAGCAGGTTGGAGCAGCCTGTATCTCAGCACAGGAATAAGGTAGGGAAGAATTCAAATACTCATTTTGACTGCCTCCAGAAGTTAGATCAGATGGCAAATTGGATTTGGTGCTAGGTCTTTCCCTTTAGGTTTTACCCCAACAATGTTTTCATTAGTTTCGCTCACTCTCGAAATCAAGCATTTTACAGCAGGTTGGAGCAGCCTGTATCTCAGCACAGGAATAAGGTAGGGAAGAATTCTAAGGATCATTTTGACTGCCTCCAGAAGTTAGATCAGATGCCAAATTGGATTTGGTGCTAGGTCTTTCCCTTTAGGTTTTACCCCAACAATGTTTTCATTAGTTTCGCTCACTCTCGAAATCAAGCATTTTACAGCAGGTTGGAGCAGCCTGTATCTCAGCACAGGAATAAGGTAGGGAAGAATTCTAAGGATCATTTTGACTGCCTCCAGAAGTTAGATCAGATGGCAAATTGGATTTGGTGCTAGGTCTTTCCCTTTAGGTTTTACCCCAACAATGTTTTCATTAGTTTCGCTCACTCTCGAAATCAAGCATTTTACAGCAGGTTGGAGCAGCCTGTATCTCAGCACAGGAATAAGGTAGGGAAGAATTCAAATACTCATTTTGACTGCCTCCAGAAGTTAGATCAGATGGCAAATTGGATTTGGTGCTAGGTCTTTCCCTTTAGGTTTTACCCCAACAATGTTTTCATTAGTTTCGCTCACTCTCGAAATCAAGCATTTTACAGCAGGTTGGAGCAGCCTGTATCTCAGCACAGGAATAAGGAAGGGAAGAATTCTAAGGATCATTTTGACTGCCTCCAGAAGTTAGATCAGATGGCAAATTGGATTTGGTGCTAGGTCTTTCCCTTTAGGTTTTACCCCAACAATGTTTTCATTAGTTTCGCTCACTCTCGAAATCAAGCATTTTACAGCAGGTTGGAGCAGCCTGTATCTCAGCACAGGAATAAGGAAGGGAAGAATTCTAAGGATCATTTTGACTGCCTCCAGAAGTTAGATCAGATGGCAAATTGGATTTGGTGCTAGGTCTTTCCCTTTAGGTTTTACCCCAACAATGTTTTCATTAGTTTCGCTCACTCTCGAAATCAAGCATTTTACAGCAGGTTGGAGCAGCCTGTATCTCAGCACAGGAATAAGGTAGGGAAGAATTCTAAGGATCATTTTGACTGCCTCCAGAAGTTAGATCAGATGCCAAATTGGATTTGGTGCTAGGTCTTTCCCTTTAGGTTTTACCCCAACAATGTTTTCATTAGTTTCGCTCACTCTCGAAATCAAGCATTTTACAGCAGGTTGGAGCAGCCTGTATCTCAGCACAGGAATAAGGTAGGGAAGAATTCAAATACTCATTTTGACTGCCTCCAGAAGTTAGATCAGATGGCAAATTGGATTTGGTGCTAGGTCTTTCCCTTTAGGTTTTACCCCAACAATGTTTTCATTAGTTTCGCTCACTCTCGAAATCAAGCATTTTACAGCAGGTTGGAGCAGCCTGTATCTCAGCACAGGAATAAGGAAGGGAAGAATTCTAAGGATCATTTTGACTGCCTCCAGAAGTTAGATCAGATGGCAAATTGGATTTGGTGCTAGGTCTTTCCCTTTAGGTTTTACCCCAACAATGTTTTCATTAGTTTCGCTCACTCTCGAAATCAAGCATTTTACAGCAGGTTGGAGCAGCCTGTATCTCAGCACAGGAATAAGGAAGGGAAGAATTCTAAGGATCATTTTGACTGCCTCCAGAAGTTAGATCAGATGGCAAATTGGATTTGGTGCTAGGTCTTTCCCTTTAGGTTTTACCCCAACAATGTTTTCATTAGTTTCGCTCACTCTCGAAATCAAGCATTTTACAGCAGGTTGGAGCAGCCTGTATCTCAGCACAGGAATAAGGTAGGGAAGAATTCTAAGGATCATTTTGACTGCCTCCAGAAGTTAGATCAGATGGCAAATTGGATTTGGTGCTAGGTCTTTCCCTTTAGGTTTTACCCCAACAATGTTTTCATTAGTTTCGCTCACTCTCGAAATCAAGCATTTTACAGCAGGTTGGAGCAGCCTGTATCTCAGCACAGGAATAAGGTAGGGAAGAATTCTAAGGATCATTTTGACTGCCTCCAGAAGTTAGATCAGATGGCAAATTGGATTTGGTGCTAGGTCTTTCCCTTTAGGTTTTACCCCAACAATGTTTTCATTAGTTTCGCTCACTCTCGAAATCAAGCATTTTACAGCAGGTTGGAGCAGCCTGTATCTCAGCACAGGAATAAGGTAGGGAAGAATTCTAAGGATCATTTTGACTGCCTCCAGAAGTTAGATCAGATGGCCAATGGAATTTGGTGCTAGGTCTTTCCCTTTAGGTTTTACCCCAACAATGTTTTCATTAGTTTCGCTCACTCTCGAAATCAAGCATTTTACAGCAGGTTGGAGCAGCCTGTATCTCAGCACAGGAATAAGGTAGGGAAGAATTCTAAGGATCATTTTGACTGCCTCCAGAAGTTAGATCAGATGGCAAATTGGATTTGGTGCTAGGTCTTTCCCTTTAGGTTTTACCCCAACAATGTTTTCATTAGTTTCGCTCACTCTCGAAATCAAGCATTTTACAGCAGGTTGGAGCAGCCTGTATCTCAGCACAGGAATAAGGTAGGGAAGAATTCAAATACTCATTTTGACTGCCTCCAGAAGTTAGATCAGATGGCAAATTGGATTTGGTGCTAGGTCTTTCCCTTTAGGTTTTACCCCAACAATGTTTTCATTAGTTTCGCTCACTCTCGAAATCAAGCATTTTACAGCAGGTTGGAGCAGCCTGTATCTCAGCACAGGAATAAGGTAGGGAAGAATTCTAAGGATCATTTTGACTGCCTCCAGAAGTTAGATCAGATGGCAAATTGGATTTGGTGCTAGGTCTTTCCCTTTAGGTTTTACCCCAACAATGTTTTCATTAGTTTCGCTCACTCTCGAAATCAAGCATTTTACAGCAGGTTGGAGCAGCCTGTATCTCAGCACAGGAATAAGGTAGGGAAGAATTCTAAGGATCATTTTGACTGCCTCCAGAAGTTAGATCAGATGGCAAATTGGATTTGGTGCTAGGTCTTTCCCTTTAGGTTTTACCCCAACAATGTTTTCATTAGTTTCGCTCACTCTCGAAATCAAGCATTTTACAGCAGGTTGGAGCAGCCTGTATCTCAGCACAGGAATAAGGTAGGGAAGAATTCTAAGGATCATTTTGACTGCCTCCAGAAGTTAGATCAGATGGCAAATTGGATTTGGTGCTAGGTCTTTCCCTTTAGGTTTTACCCCAACAATGTTTTCATTAGTTTCGCTCACTCTCGAAATCAAGCATTTTACAGCAGGTTGGAGCAGCCTGTATCTCAGCACAGGAATAAGGTAGGGAAGAATTCTAAGGATCATTTTGACTGCCTCCAGAAGTTAGATCAGATGGCAAATTGGATTTGGTGCTAGGTCTTTCCCTTTAGGTTTTACCCCAACAATGTTTTCATTAGTTTCGCTCACTCTCGAAATCAAGCATTTTACAGCAGGTTGGAGCAGCCTGTATCTCAGCACAGGAATAAGGTAGGGAAGAATTCTAAGGATCATTTTGACTGCCTCCAGAAGTTAGATCAGATGGCAAATTGGATTTGGTGCTAGGTCTTTCCCTTTAGGTTTTACCCCAACAATGTTTTCATTAGTTTCGCTCACTCTCAAAATCAAGCATTTTACAGCAGGTTGGAGCAGCCTGTATCTCAGCACGGGAATAAGGTAGGGAAGAATTCTAAGGATCATTTTGACTGCCTCCAGAAGTTAGATCAGATGGCCAATGGAATTTGGTGCTAGGTCTTTCCCTTTAGGTTTTACCCCAACAATGTTTTCATTAGTTTCGCTCACTCTCGAAATCAAGCATTTTACAGCAGGTTGGAGCAGCCTGTATCTCAGCACAGGAATAAGGTAGGGAAGAATTCTAAGGATCATTTTGACTGCCTCCAGAAGTTAGATCAGATGGCAAATTGGATTTGGTGCTAGGTCTTTCCCTTTAGGTTTTACCCCAACAATGTTTTCATTAGTTTCGCTCACTCTCGAAATCAAGCATTTTACAGCAGGTTGGAGCAGCCTGTATCTCAGCACAGGAATAAGGTAGGGAAGAATTCAAATACTCATTTTGACTGCCTCCAGAAGTTAGATCAGATGGCAAATTGGATTTGGTGCTAGGTCTTTCCCTTTAGGTTTTACCCCAACAATGTTTTCATTAGTTTCGCTCACTCTCGAAATCAAGCATTTTACAGCAGGTTGGAGCAGCCTGTATCTCAGCACAGGAATAAGGTAGGGAAGAATTCTAAGGATCATTTTGACTGCCTCCAGAAGTTAGATCAGATGGCAAATTGGATTTGGTGCTAGGTCTTTCCCTTTAGGTTTTACCCCAACAATGTTTTCATTAGTTTCGCTCACTCTCGAAATCAAGCATTTTACAGCAGGTTGGAGCAGCCTGTATCTCAGCACAGGAATAAGGTAGGGAAGAATTCTAAGGATCATTTTGACTGCCTCCAGAAGTTAGATCAGATGGCCAATGGAATTTGGTGCTAGGTCTTTCCCTTTAGGTTTTACCCCAACAATGTTTTCATTAGTTTCGCTCACTCTCGAAATCAAGCATTTTACAGCAGGTTGGAGCAGCCTGTATCTCAGCACAGGAATAAGGTAGGGAAGAATTCTAAGGATCATTTTGACTGCCTCCAGAAGTTAGATCAGATGGCCAATGGAATTTGGTGCTAGGTCTTTCCCTTTAGGTTTTACCCCAACAATGTTTTCATTAGTTTCGCTCACTCTCGAAATCAAGCATTTTACAGCAGGTTGGAGCAGCCTGTATCTCAGCACAGGAATAAGGTAGGGAAGAATTCTAAGGATCATTTTGACTGCCTCCAGAAGTTAGATCAGATGGCAAATTGGATTTGGTGCTAGGTCTTTCCCTTTAGGTTTTACCCCAACAATGTTTTCATTAGTTTCGCTCACTCTCGAAATCAAGCATTTTACAGCAGGTTGGAGCAGCCTGTATCTCAGCACAGGAATAAGGTAGGGAAGAATTCAAATACTCATTTTGACTGCCTCCAGAAGTTAGATCAGATGGCAAATTGGATTTGGTGCTAGGTCTTTCCCTTTAGGTTTTACCCCAACAATGTTTTCATTAGTTTCGCTCACTCTCGAAATCAAGCATTTTACAGCAGGTTGGAGCAGCCTGTATCTCAGCACAGGAATAAGGTAGGGAAGAATTCTAAGGATCATTTTGACTGCCTCCAGAAGTTAGATCAGATGCCAAATTGGATTTGGTGCTAGGTCTTTCCCTTTAGGTTTTACCCCAACAATGTTTTCATTAGTTTCGCTCACTCTCGAAATCAAGCATTTTACAGCAGGTTGGAGCAGCCTGTATCTCAGCACAGGAATAAGGTAGGGAAGAATTCTAAGGATCATTTTGACTGCCTCCAGAAGTTAGATCAGATGGCAAATTGGATTTGGTGCTAGGTCTTTCCCTTTAGGTTTTACCCCAACAATGTTTTCATTAGTTTCGCTCACTCTCGAAATCAAGCATTTTACAGCAGGTTGGAGCAGCCTGTATCTCAGCACAGGAATAAGGTAGGGAAGAATTCAAATACTCATTTTGACTGCCTCCAGAAGTTAGATCAGATGGCAAATTGGATTTGGTGCTAGGTCTTTCCCTTTAGGTTTTACCCCAACAATGTTTTCATTAGTTTCGCTCACTCTCGAAATCAAGCATTTTACAGCAGGTTGGAGCAGCCTGTATCTCAGCACAGGAATAAGGAAGGGAAGAATTCTAAGGATCATTTTGACTGCCTCCAGAAGTTAGATCAGATGGCAAATTGGATTTGGTGCTAGGTCTTTCCCTTTAGGTTTTACCCCAACAATGTTTTCATTAGTTTCGCTCACTCTCGAAATCAAGCATTTTACAGCAGGTTGGAGCAGCCTGTATCTCAGCACAGGAATAAGGAAGGGAAGAATTCTAAGGATCATTTTGACTGCCTCCAGAAGTTAGATCAGATGGCAAATTGGATTTGGTGCTAGGTCTTTCCCTTTAGGTTTTACCCCAACAATGTTTTCATTAGTTTCGCTCACTCTCGAAATCAAGCATTTTACAGCAGGTTGGAGCAGCCTGTATCTCAGCACAGGAATAAGGTAGGGAAGAATTCTAAGGATCATTTTGACTGCCTCCAGAAGTTAGATCAGATGCCAAATTGGATTTGGTGCTAGGTCTTTCCCTTTAGGTTTTACCCCAACAATGTTTTCATTAGTTTCGCTCACTCTCGAAATCAAGCATTTTACAGCAGGTTGGAGCAGCCTGTATCTCAGCACAGGAATAAGGTAGGGAAGAATTCAAATACTCATTTTGACTGCCTCCAGAAGTTAGATCAGATGGCAAATTGGATTTGGTGCTAGGTCTTTCCCTTTAGGTTTTACCCCAACAATGTTTTCATTAGTTTCGCTCACTCTCGAAATCAAGCATTTTACAGCAGGTTGGAGCAGCCTGTATCTCAGCACAGGAATAAGGAAGGGAAGAATTCTAAGGATCATTTTGACTGCCTCCAGAAGTTAGATCAGATGGCAAATTGGATTTGGTGCTAGGTCTTTCCCTTTAGGTTTTACCCCAACAATGTTTTCATTAGTTTCGCTCACTCTCGAAATCAAGCATTTTACAGCAGGTTGGAGCAGCCTGTATCTCAGCACAGGAATAAGGAAGGGAAGAATTCTAAGGATCATTTTGACTGCCTCCAGAAGTTAGATCAGATGGCAAAATTGGATTTGGTGCTAGGTCTTTCCCTTTAGGTTTTACCCCAACAATGTTTTCATTAGTTTCGCTCACTCTCGAAATCAAGCATTTTACAGCAGGTTGGAGCAGCCTGTATCTCAGCACAGGAATAAGGTAGGGAAGAATTCTAAGGATCATTTTGACTGCCTCCAGAAGTTAGATCAGATGGCAAATTGGATTTGGTGCTAGGTCTTTCCCTTTAGGTTTTACCCCCAACAATGTTTTCATTAGTTTCGCTCACTCTCGAAATCAAGCATTTTACAGCAGGTTGGAGCAGCCTGTATCTCAGCACAGGAATAAGGTAGGGAAGAATTCTAAGGATCATTTTGACTGCCTCCAGAAGTTAGATCAGATGGCAAATTGGATTTGGTGCTAGGTCTTTCCCTTTAGGTTTTACCCCAACAATGTTTTCATTAGTTTCGCTCACTCTCGAAATCAAGCATTTTACAGCAGGTTGGAGCAGCCTGTATCTCAGCACAGGAATAAGGTAGGGAAGAATTCTAAGGATCATTTTGACTGCCTCCAGAAGTTAGATCAGATGGCCAATGGAATTTGGTGCTAGGTCTTTCCCTTTAGGTTTTACCCCAACAATGTTTTCATTAGTTTCGCTCACTCTCGAAATCAAGCATTTTACAGCAGGTTGGAGCAGCCTGTATCTCAGCACAGGAATAAGGTAGGGAAGAATTCTAAGGATCATTTTGACTGCCTCCAGAAGTTAGATCAGATGGCAAATTGGATTTGGTGCTAGGTCTTTCCCTTTAGGTTTTACCCCAACAATGTTTTCATTAGTTTCGCTCACTCTCGAAATCAAGCATTTTACAGCAGGTTGGAGCAGCCTGTATCTCAGCACAGGAATAAGGTAGGGAAGAATTCAAATACTCATTTTGACTGCCTCCAGAAGTTAGATCAGATGGCAAATTGGATTTGGTGCTAGGTCTTTCCCTTTAGGTTTTACCCCAACAATGTTTTCATTAGTTTCGCTCACTCTCGAAATCAAGCATTTTACAGCAGGTTGGAGCAGCCTGTATCTCAGCACAGGAATAAGGTAGGGAAGAATTCTAAGGATCATTTTGACTGCCTCCAGAAGTTAGATCAGATGGCAAATTGGATTTGGTGCTAGGTCTTTCCCTTTAGGTTTTACCCCAACAATGTTTTCATTAGTTTCGCTCACTCTTGAAATCAAGCATTTTACAGCAGGTTGGAGCAGCCTGTATCTCAGCACAGGAATAAGGTAGGGAAGAATTCTAAGGATCATTTTGACTGCCTCCAGAAGTTAGATCAGATGGCAAATTGGATTTGGTGCTAGGTCTTTCCCTTTAGGTTTTACCCCAACAATGTTTTCATTAGTTTCGCTCACTCTCGAAATCAAGCATTTTACAGCAGGTTGGAGGCAGCCTGTATCTCAGCACAGGAATAAGGTAGGGAAGAATTCAAATACTCATTTTGACTGCCTCCAGAAGTTAGATCAGATGGCAAATTGGATTTGGTGCTAGGTCTTTCCCTTTAGGTTTTACCCCAACAATGTTTTCATTAGTTTCGCTCACTCTCGAAATCAAGCATTTTACAGCAGGTTGGAGCAGCCTGTATCTCAGCACAGGAATAAGGTAGGGAAGAATTCTAAGGATCGTTTTGACTGCCTCCAGAAGTTAGATCAGATGGCAAATTGGATTTGGTGCTAGGTCTTTCCCTTTAGGTTTTACCCCAACAATGTTTTCATTAGTTTCGCTCACTCTCGAAATCAAGCATTTTACAGCAGGTTGGAGCAGCCTGTATCTCAGCACAGGAATAAGGTAGGGAAGAATTCTAAGGATCATTTTGACTGCCTCCAGAAGTTAGATCAGATGGCCAATGGAATTTGGTGCTAGGTCTTTCCCTTTAGGTTTTACCCCAACAATGTTTTCATTAGTTTCGCTCACTCTCGAAATCAAGCATTTTTACAGCAGGTTGGAGCAGCCTGTATCTCAGCACAGGAATAAGGTAGGGAAGAATTCTAAGGATCATTTTGACTGCCTCCAGAAGTTAGATCAGATGGCAAATTGGATTTGGTGCTAGGTCTTTCCCTTTAGGTTTTACCCCAACAATGTTTTCATTAGTTTCGCTCACTCTCGAAATCAAGCATTTTACAGCAGGTTGGAGCAGCCTGTATCTCAGCACAGGAATAAGGTAGGGAAGAATTCAAATACTCATTTTGACTGCCTCCAGAAGTTAGATCAGATGGCAAATTGGATTTGGTGCTAGGTCTTTCCCTTTAGGTTTTACCCCAACAATGTTTTCATTAGTTTCGCTCACTCTCGAAATCAAGCATTTTACAGCAGGTTGGAGCAGCCTGTATCTCAGCACAGGAATAAGGTAGGGAAGAATTCTAAGGATCATTTTGACTGCCTCCAGAAGTTAGATCAGATGGCAAATTGGATTTGGTGCTAGGTCTTTCCCTTTAGGTTTTACCCCAACAATGTTTTCATTAGTTTCGCTCACTCTCGAAATCAAGCATTTTACAGCAGGTTGGAGCAGCCTGTATCTCAGCACAGGAATAAGGTAGGGAAGAATTCTAAGGATCATTTTGACTGCCTCCAGAAGTTAGATCAGATGGCAAATTGGATTTGGTGCTAGGTCTTTCCCTTTAGGTTTTACCCCAACAATGTTTTCATTAGTTTCGCTCACTCTCGAAATCAAGCATTTTTACAGCAGGTTGGAGCAGCCTGTATCTCAGCACAGGAATAAGGTAGGGAAGAATTCTAAGGATCATTTTGACTGCCTCCAGAAGTTAGATCAGATGGCAAATTGGATTTGGTGCTAGGTCCTTTCCCTTTAGGTTTTACCCCAAACAATGTTTTCATTAGTTTTCGCTCACTCTCGAAATCAAGCATTTTACAGCAGGTTGGAGCAGCCTGTATCTCAGCACAGGAATAAGGTAGGGAAGAATTCTAAGGATCATTTTGACTGCCTCCAGAAGTTAGATCAGATGGCAAATTGGATTTGGTGCTAGGTCTTTCCCTTTAGGTTTTACCCCAACAATGTTTTCATTAGTTTCGCTCACTCTCGAAATCAAGCATTTTACAGCAGGTTGGAGCAGCCTGTATCTCAGCACAGGAATAAGGTAGGGAAGAATTCAAATACTCATTTTGACTGCCTCCAGAAGTTAGATCAGATGGCAAATTGGATTGGTGCTAGGTCTTTCCCTTTAGGTTTTACCCCAACAATGTTTTCATTAGTTTCGCTCACTCTCGAAATCAAGCATTTTACAGCAGGTTGGAGCAGCCTGTATCTCAGCACAGGAATAAGGTAGGGAAGAATTCTAAGGATCGTTTTGACTGCCTCCAGAAGTTAGATCAGATGGCAAATTGGATTTGGTGCTAGGTCTTTCCCTTTAGGTTTTACCCCAACAATGTTTTCATTAGTTTCGCTCACTCTCGAAATCAAGCATTTTACAGCAGGTTGGAGCAGCCTGTATCTCAGCACAGGAATAAGGTAGGGAAGAATTCTAAGGATCATTTTGACTGCCTCCAGAAGTTAGATCAGATGGCCAATGGAATTTGGTGCTAGGTCTTTCCCTTTAGGTTTTACCCCAACAATGTTTTCATTAGTTTCGCTCACTCTCGAAATCAAGCATTTTACAGCAGGTTGGAGCAGCCTGTATCTCAGCACAGGAATAAGGTAGGGAAGAATTCTAAGGATCATTTTGACTGCCTCCAGAAGTTAGATCAGATGGCAAATTGGATTTGGTGCTAGGTCTTTCCCTTTAGGTTTTACCCCAACAATGTTTTCATTAGTTTCGCTCACTCTCGAAATCAAGCATTTTACAGCAGGTTGGAGCAGCCTGTATCTCAGCACAGGAATAAGGTAGGGAAGAATTCTAAGGATCATTTTGACTGCCTCCAGAAGTTAGATCAGATGGCAAATTGGATTTGGTGCTAGGTCTTTCCCTTTAGGTTTTACCCCAACAATGTTTTCATTAGTTTCGCTCACTCTCGAAATCAAGCATTTTACAGCAGGTTGGAGCAGCCTGTATCTCAGCACAGGAATAAGGAAGGGAAGAATTCTAAGGATCATTTTGACTGCCTCCAGAAGTTAGATCAGATGGCAAATTGGATTTGGTGCTAGGTCTTTCCCTTTAGGTTTTACCCCAACAATGTTTTCATTAGTTTCGCTCACTCTCGAAATCAAGCATTTTACAGCAGGTTGGAGCAGCCTGTATCTCAGCACAGGAATAAGGTAGGGAAGAATTCTAAGGATCATTTTGACTGCCTCCAGAAGTTAGATCAGATGCCAAATTGGATTTGGTGCTAGGTCTTTCCCTTTAGGTTTTACCCCAACAATGTTTTCATTAGTTTCGCTCACTCTCGAAATCAAGCATTTTACAGCAGGTTGGAGCAGCCTGTATCTCAGCACAGGAATAAGGTAGGGAAGAATTCTAAGGATCATTTTGACTGCCTCCAGAAGTTAGATCAGATGGCAAATTGGATTTGGTGCTAGGTCTTTCCCTTTAGGTTTTACCCCAACAATGTTTTCATTAGTTTCGCTCACTCTCGAAATCAAGCATTTTTACAGCAGGTTGGAGCAGCCTGTATCTCAGCACAGGAATAAGGTAGGGAAGAATTCAAATACTCATTTTGACTGCCTCCAGAAGTTAGATCAGATGGCCAATGGAATTTGGTGCTAGGTCTTTCCCCTTTAGGTTTTACCCCAACAATGTTTTCATTAGTTTCGCTCACTCTCGAAATCAAGCATTTTACAGCAGGTTGGAGCAGCCTGTATCTCAGCACAGGAATAAGGTAGGGAAGAATTCTAAGGATCATTTTGACTGCCTCCAGAAGTTAGATCAGATGGCAAATTGGATTTGGTGCTAGGTCTTTCCCTTTAGGTTTTACCCCAACAATGTTTTCATTAGTTTCGCTCACTCTCGAAATCAAGCATTTTTACAGCAGGTTGGAGCAGCCTGTATCTCAGCACAGGAATAAGGTAGGGAAGAATTCAAATACTCATTTTGACTGCCTCCAGAAGTTAGATCAGATGGCAAATTGGATTTGGTGCTAGGTCTTTCCCTTTAGGTTTTACCCCAACAATGTTTTCATTAGTTTCGCTCACTCTCGAAATCAAGCATTTTACAGCAGGTTGGAGCAGCCTGTATCTCAGCACAGGAATAAGGTAGGAAGAATTCTAAGGGATCATTTTGACTGCTCCCAGAAGTTAGATCAGATGGCAAATTGGATTTGGTGCTAGGTCTTTCCCTTTTAGGTTTTACCCCAATAATGTTTTTCATTAGTTTCGCTCACTCTCGAAATCAAGCATTTTACAGCAGGTTGGAGCAGCCTGTATCTCAGCACAGGAATAAGGTAGGGAAAGAATTCAAATACTCATTTTGACTGCCTCCAGAAGTTAGATCAGATGGCAAATTGGATTTGGTGCTAGGTCTTTCCCTTTAGGTTTTACCCCAACAATGTTTTTCATTAGTTTCGCTCACTCTCGAAATCAAGCATTTTACAGCAGGTTGGAGCAGCCTGTATCTCAGCACAAG